>NC_137331.1:51159634-51369634 GCF_965287045.1 Carcharhinus amblyrhynchos
AGATGGTGGTGTAAGGGCAGTTTGACTGTACTAGTAACCCAGAGTAATGGGTTTGTTGCCCCCCCCCAAAGACAATTTGTGACATTTGAATCCAATTATAATCTGGAATTGAAAGTCTAATGATGTCCATGAAACCATTGCTGTTTATTGTAAAAAAAAATCTGGTTCATTAACGTCCTTTAGGGAAGGAAATCTGTCATCCTTACCTGGTCTGACCTACTTGAGATCCACAGAAATGTGAATGACTTTTAATTGCCCTCAGGGATGCGCAATAAAGGCTGGCCCAGCCAGCAACACCCACAGCTCATGAACAAATTTTTAAAAAATGAATGTTGTGCCACAGCGATCAGTGCTGGGGCCCCAACATTTTAGAATTTGTATAAATAACTTGGATGAAGGTACAGAAGGTATGGTTGCTAAATTTGCTGATGATATAAAGATAGGTAGGAAATTATATTGACTACAAGGAAGACTGAATAGATGGAGTAAGTAGGCAAAGATCTGGCAAATGGGGTATAATGTGGGGAAATGTGAAATTGTCCATTTTGGCAGGAAAAATTATCTGACTGATGACAGACTGCAGGACATTGAGATGCAGAGGGAACTGGGTTTGCTAGTGCATGAATCACAAAAGATTAGTATGCAGGTACAGCAAGTAATTGGGAAAACTATTAGGATATTATTATTTAATGCAATAGAAGCTGAATACAAACATAGGGAAATTGTGCTTCATTGTAGGTGAGACTACATCTGAAGTCTGTGTATAATTTTGGTCTCCTCATTTAAAGAAGAATGTAAATGCATTAGAAACAACTCAGAGAAGATACATTAAACTAAACCAGAAATGGGCAGGTTGTCTTCTGAGGAAAGATTTGACAGGCGGTTTATAACTGCTGGAGTTTGGGAAAACTATTAGGATATTATTATTTAATGCAATAGAGGTGACTTGATTGAAACGTGCAAAATCCTAAGAGATGTTGATATGGTGGCGATAGAGATGTTTCTTTCCATGGGAGAATGTAGAACTAGGGGTCACTCTTTCAGAATAAGAGAGTCATGAGTCTTTGGAACTCCCTTCTTCAAATGGCAGTGGAAGCAAAGTCTTTGAATATTTTCAAGGCAGAAGTAGATAGATTCCTGATAAACAAGGGGTGAAAGGTTACTGGGGTAGGTGGGAGGTTACTGTCAGATCAGCGATGATTTTATTGAATGACAGAGCAGACTCAAAGCAGCAGCTTCTGTTCTCAACTCACACATTTGCATGTTAAGTCACACACCATCTTGGGTTGGTATTACAGTGCCATGCCTTCATTGTTGATGGGTCAGAATCCTGGGCATCTCTGTCTACTATTGTTGTGAGACAAGCAGAAGGACAACAGTGGTTCAACATGACAGCCTAATACTTTTTCATGGCAACTAGGGGGAGGTAATGTAGCATTGACTCTGTGCCTTTATCTCAAAAAATGAATAAATGAAACATGTGGATCTCAAGCCATTTAAAATGAATAAGTTAATTAAAATAATGCACTGAGTAAATTGATACAAGCCTGCCAAGCATTCATGTAATGACATCATACTGTAGGTTCATAACTCATCAAGTAAATATTATGATCTCTATAGAGACCAGCAAGTTTTAAAATGAAAATAAAACTTCTAGTTAAAAGCTGAAAAGATGACACGAGATTTCACATGTTAGGATGTTTACTGTAACAAAAGACTAAAAGCACTATTGACTAAATACTCTAATTGTAAACATCATAAAGTTTAAACCTCTGGACAGAATACTCCTTTCTTATTTTTAGCACACCAAAGAAAACACACACTTCACAAGTTTATATTATATTATCCTTTTAGCAGATATTGGGCAGGATTCCCTGGCCTCCCAGTTGCATGTTTCTCGGTGGTGGGAGGCAGCGTGCCATTTGTTAGTGGCAGAATTATCTGGTCCCACCACTGTCAATGGGATTTCCTATTGAAGCTGTCCCATTCCATCAGAAAACCTGCAGGCGGGGTTGCACAACCAGCAGGACCAGAAAATCCTGCTGGTATGAACAATCATTGAATCCCACTCATTTAATTTGCCCAAAATCAGTCAAAAGCAATTTATAGCTTCTGAGGGTTTACTTCTGTTCTTTTCCTTTCCCAGCCTGGTACTTCTAACCCCAGAAGAGTATTACCAGACATTCTCCCTCTAACTCAAGCTAGGCAACTCTTCCAACTTTATTTTCACTCCACGTGAATTTGGTCCTTTAAATCCAAGCACAAGCTTCCACCCTCGGTGAACCATAGACAATTTTGGCCTCTTACTGCTTAGCCTTTCCTAGACGCTAGCAGACTAACTTGTCTATGCGTTTTCAGGGAAATCTTAGAGAACTTGCCAGCAGCCCCCCCAAAACCATTTGCATGGCAAAGTGAATCACTTGGGCCTTGTATCCAGTTGAAATGCTGATTAATTATTCTCAAGGCCACAACTCTTTTTTAACTTTGAAGTAACTGGACAATTTAGAGCACAACTGTTCACAATCTACCATTCTCAACACTTTTTTGGGATGTTGAAGACTCTTAGTCTATCTACTGTTTGCATGCAGGTTTCTGCCATTGTCTCCAAGTTTGCATCCTTCCAGTAAAACAACATGGGTTGCCTTTAATCTCAAACAGTCAAGTCGCACAGGCTCACTGTCAGGCAGACTTCAAAACAGGTCACACAGTCCCCTTCATCTTACCTTAGTTAAAGGCAGTCCCAAAACATAATTTTATAAATCTAATAATTATAACAGAGTTACAATTATTTGGTATTGTAATGCAGAAGTACTGAATAATAACTAGCAAAAATATATCAATTGTGGCTTTATTCTTTAGTATTTTTGTAGAATCTGAAATGCACCAACTTATAGCTTATTTTGTTGTCCCTCTTCATGTAGGTTGTAAATTGTGGCTTATACCATGAAAACAATATGCAGAAAGGAGACAGGACCCAAGAACCACCTCAGCTGGTACAGGGATTGAACCCATTATTCTACACCCATTCTTTTACCCATTATTCTACACCCCACTCTAGTTACCTGAGTAAACAATCCCGTCCTTTCTCTTAATTCAGCATACTTCAATGAACTGTACCTTATTAATTTGAAGGTAAGTACCCAAGTATCTACAGTAAATGAGCAACAAAAACTGTAACCATGTCAAGTACTTGATTCTTTGGAAGTTGTAACATTAAATTGTTTTTGACACTTTATTGTGTGACCATTCAAATGGTGTAATAAGATAAAGTTATTATCTTATATAACTTCTTAATCTTATAAATTTATCTACAACCATAACTAAAGACAACAAGGGTTATTTGAACTTTGGATGATAGTGTAACATGGATATCATGAAGGCCCACCTTCTCAACCTTGCCCCTTGCCTGAAGTGTGGTGATCCTCAGGTTAAATCATCACCAGTCAATTCTCCCCCTCAAGAAGAAGAGCAGCTGTGGTCATCTGGGACTATGGTGACTTTACTTTAACATGGACATCATCCAGCTGCCCTGTCCTGATTGGCACCTTGTTGGATTGACAGAGGGTGAATCACTAGGACCTGTTTTTGTACTATCATCCAAATTTGAAATTATCCCATCATGCTTTAAATTGTTTTCCATAAAACATCAGTCAGAATAAGTATGTGCAGCATTCTGATGGAGAGAACATATGAGTACTCATGGGTGCAAAGAGGAATGAAGTTCACATTTTAATCACTATATATTTTTTTCCAGATCCAATTGACACAAACCAAAGAATTAACAACAACAAAATTCAAAGAATAAACGTGTGATGTACGTGATTAAATATTCCAAAAACAGCTCGAAACTGAGACTGAGCATTCCTGCTGAAGGATCCACTCTATGAGTTAAAGGTTGATACTGCAGAAGAAAAAGAAACAGGAAGAATGCTTGTCAACTATGACTCAATTGATAGCACTCTTGCCTGATTCTGAAGGTTGTGGGTTCAATTCTCTCTCTGGAGACTAGAACCCAAGAATTTGGGCTGAAACACCAGAGCAGCAGTGGGGAAATATTACATTGAGAAGGTGCTGATTTTGGATGAAACATTAATCCAAGCTGCTATTTGGTGAATGTAGAAGATCCCATTGTGCTACACTGAAGAATAGCAGGGAATTTATCCCTTCCATCCCCAGCAATGTTTATCCTGCAATCAAAATTACACATATTACCTGGTCAGTATCACATTATTGTTTGAGGAATTGGCTGTGCAGAAATTGGCTGCTGTATGTCATATTAAAATTCTATTAAAACAGTGACTGCTCTTCAAAAATATTCCACTGGCCATAAAACCCTTGGGATATTCTGAGGTTGTGAAAAGTGCTATATAAATGCAAGACTTTTTTTAATAAATGAGAAAACACATTTTTATTCCAAAAAATTGTTACAGGTAATCAAAATATCAATTTATATATGGTACATTTGGCTAATGTTGTGGAAGGGCCTTACACAAGACCATAAACCATAAAACATAGAAGCAGAATTAGGCCACTCAGCCCATCGAGTCTGCTCCATCATTCAATCATGGCTGATACTTTTCTCATTCCCATTCTCCTGCCTTTTCCCCATAATGCCTGGTACCCTTATTAATCAAGAACCTATCAATCTCTGTCTTGTAACACCAATGACTTGACCTCCACAGCCTTCAACGGCAAAGGGTTCCACAGATTCATCAAGGTGGTACTTTGAATAAGGAGGGAAGCACATCAGCCACTGAAAATGGAATCCTCATCTCTTAACTTCCACCGAAAAATCTAGAGAGTTCAATGCTGTCAGTGCCAATATCTTGGAAGAACATAGAGGATAGTTACTTACTTTAATACATGCTGGATAACCAGCTTTATTAGACAGTGATTTTTCTATGCTCTCTAGGTGAAGTTTCGTAATATTATGCATTATTGTGTGTCATGTTAGGTATTATTGTACTTCACAATGACATTGACAATGGCATAATGGCCCTCCTCCAAAAGGCTCTGGTATGATCGTGGTACAGAATATAGACATCTGTCGCTTGTGACGGATTTATACCATGGTTTGTTGATGCAGAGTCTTCAGCTCATATGGTGTAAAATATGCAAGATCCTGTGAAGGGTGTGGTGTTAATTGAAGGGTTAGAATGCTATTCAGCAAGACAGTACAAAATCTGCTCCATACAAGTGTTCATTCACTCCTTCTTGCCAAGTAATATGACATCCTCTTGTGCCCAAGCACTGTCTAAGAGATATTTGTTGCCTTGAAGATGGATATAGTGGAGCTGGAAAGGATCACTTATCAGTAGACATGAAGGGCACTGTTGCAGAATACTGTTTAAAAAAGACATAAAATAACTTATGAAGTTCCAGTGTTTCAAAGAAATATAGACACAGTATTTTCATCGTGTTAAGTATGACTTTACACATTAATAAGTTTATTGTTAGTGATTATGAGAAGTATTTGTTCTATAGGAGAAAATTGTTGTAAAAATATTCCCACTTACCAATTGAGGCTCTGAAGAAACGCTTTCTTCCCTGAAACAGCTTTTTGGTCAGCTCATGTGTTGCTGTCTCTTGGTGCAGCATGTTTTGGTTCATTGTCCTTAGCTTCCATTTTTTCTATAACCTCCACTTGAAGTGACCAATTCATTCTCTACATTTACGTGACAATCATGGCATTTTAGAAATGACCTCCTTTTCCACCATAATGCATGTACATTTTTCGTTTACATTTCAGAAATTGATTAACTGAACAGATTAATTTTGAGCTTAGCTTTCAAGTTCAGTTGAGGAACATATGAACATGAGAAAAATGGCATAGGGCCCTTTGAGCCTGCTCCATCAACCAATCAGACTATTACTGCTTTGATCTTGGCGTCAACTCCATTTTCCCGTTTATTCCCTGTAATACTGGACTCCTGTATAGTTCAAAGATCTGTCCAGGACTCAGCCTCCATTGCTCTCTGGGGTAGAAAATGCCAAAGATTCACAACCCTTAGAGAAGAAATTCCTCCTCTTCTCATTCTTAAATGGATGACCTCTTATCCTGAAGCTATAGCCCCTAACTATAGGTTCCCACATGAGAAGAAGCATCTACCCTATCAAGCTGTCTCAAGAAATTAATATCTTTCAAAAAGATTATCTTTTCAATCTTCTAAATTCCAATAGATATAGGCCCAACCTGATCAACCTTTCTTATAAGACAACCTCTTCATGTTAGGAATCAACTTAGTAAGCCTTCTCTGAAATGCTTCCAATTCAAGCATATCCCTCCTCAAATAAGGAGATCAAAACTCAATGCAGTACACTAAATGTGGTCTCACCAAAATCCTGTATGATCCTAGCAGGACATCCCTACTTTTACATTCTACCTCCCATGTAATAAAAGCCAACTTTCCATTTTTTTTCATAATCACATACTGTACCTGCATGCAAACCTTTTATGTTTCATGTACAAAGTCAGTGGATCCCTCTGAACTACAGTGCTCTGTGGTTTCTCTGCATTTAAATAACATTTTGCTTTTTTATTTTATCTGCCAAAGTAGATCACCTCACTTTTCCCATATGATGCTCCATCTGCCAAATTTCTGCCCGTTCACTTAACCTATTTACATCTGTATGCAGGTTCAGTGTCTTTCTCCTAACTGGATTTAGAACCAATCTTTGTATTGTCAGAAAAGTGGGCTAGAGAGCACTTGGTCCCTTTATCTAAATCATTAATTTAGATTGTAAATGATTGAGAATCCAGTGCTGACTGCTGCAGCATTCAAAGGGTATCAGACTGTTTGGAAGGACAGACAGGAAGGTAAGGAAGGTGGAGTAGCTCTGATATTTAAGGCTGACATCAGGGTGATAGTGAGAGATGATATCGGTTCTATGGAAAAAAAGGTTGAATTCATTTGAGTGGAAATTAGAAATAGTAAGGAGAAAAAAAATCACTGATAAGTGTAGTCTATAGGCCACCAAATAATAACTTTATGGTGGGGCGAGAAATAAACAAAGAAATAAATGATGCATGTAAAACTGGTACAGCAATTATTATGGAGGATTTTAATCTACATATCAATTGGTCAAACCGGGTCAATCAAGATAGCCTTGAGGAGTTGTTCATAGAATGTATCCGCGATAGTTTCCTTGAACAGTATGTAATGGAACCTACAAGGGAGCAAGCTATCCTAGATCTGGTCCTGTGCAATGAGACAGGAATAGTCAATGATCTCACAGGAATCCTCTTGGAAGAAGTGATCACAATATGGTTGAATTTAAAATACAGATGGAACGTGAGAAGGTAAAATCCAATACCAGTGTTAAACAAAGGAGAGTACAATGGAATGAGGGAAGAGTTGGCTAAAATAGAGTGGGTGCAAAAGCTTGATGGTGGGACAATTAAGGAACACTGGAGGACTTTCAACGTGATTTTTAACAGTGCTCAGCAAAAGTATATACCAGTGATAAGGAAGGACTATAGAAAAAGGGATAATCAGCCATGGATATGTAAGGAAAAAAAATGAGGGTATTAAACTGAAAGTAAATGCATACCAAGTGGCAAAGATTAGTGGAAACTAGAGGATTGGGAAATCTTTAAAGGTCAACAGAAAGCCATGAGAAAAAATTATAAATAAAAATAAGATGGATTATGAGAGTAAACAAGCTCAGAATATAAAAACAGATAGCAAAAGTTTCTACAAATATATAAAATGAAAAAAAGCAGCTAAAGTAAACATTGGTCCTTTAGAGGATGAGAAGGAGGCTGTAATAACTGGAAATGAGGAAATGGCTGAGGCATTGAACAGGTATTTTGTGTTGGTTTTCACAGTGGGAGACACAAATAGTATGTCAAAAATTGATGACAAGGCGGCTATGGAAAGTGAGAACCTAGAAACTATTATCATGAGGTAGTATTGGGTAAGCTAATGGGGCTAAAAGTAGACAAGTCTCCTGGCCCTGATGGGACACATCCCAGGGTACTAAAAGAGATGGCAGAGGGACCTGGGTGTGCTTGTGCAGGAATCACAAAAAATTGGTTTGCGTGTGCAGCACATAATCAAGAAGGCAAATGGAACTTTGTCGTTCATTGCTAGAAGGATGAAGTTTAAAAACAGCAAGGTTAAATTGCAGCTGTATAAGGTGCTGGTGAGGCCACACCTAGAGTACAATGTAGTTTTGATCTCCTTACTTGTGAAAGAATATACTGGCACTGGAGTGGGTACAGAGGGGATTCATTAGGTTAACTCTGGTGTTGACAGGATTGGCTTATGAGGAGGGACTGAGTAGACTGGGGCTATACTCATTAGAATTCACAAGAATGAAGGGAGATCTTATAGAAACATGTAAGATTATGAAGGGAATAGATAAGATAGAAGCAGGGAAGTTGTTTCCACTGGTGGATGAAACTAGAACTAGCGGGCATGGCTTCAAAATAAAGGGGTGCAGATTTAGGACTGAGTTGAGGAGAAACCTTTTCACACAAAGGGTTGTGAATCTGTGGAATTCCCTGCCCCGTGAAGCAGTTGAGGCTACCTCATTGAATGTTCTTAAGGCAAGGATAGATACATCTTTGAACAGTAAAGGAATTAAGAATTATGGTGAGCGGGCGGGTAAGTGGAGGTGAGTGCACAAAAAGATCAGCCATGATCTTATTGAATGGCAGAGCAGGCTTGAGGGGCCAAATGGCCTACTCCTGCTTCTGGTTCTTATGTTCTAATAATTACAGTTTGCCAACCTGAAAGGTACCCATTTATCCTGATACTCTTTTTCCTGTTAGTGAGCCAATTTTCTATCCATGCTAATATATTATCCACAGCACCGTGGGCTTTTACCTTGTGCAATAATATTTTTCATGGCACCAATAATATTTTTCAAGTTCCTCCCTCCCTTTGTCCTTTGATTTTCTACTATTACAAAGAAATGCCTTTTTTGATTTGATTTATATCTCATATATTAACATACTGAAAAGTATTTTTTCTTGCGAGCTATACAGAAAAACTTACCGTTCATTGAGGAGGAAATGAGAGAGTGCAGAATGTAGTGTTACAGTCATAACTAGACTGTAGAGAAAGATCAACTTAATGCAAGGTAAGTCCATCCAAAAGTCTGACAGCAGCAGGGAAGAAGTTGCTCGAATCGGTTGGTACATGACCTCAGATCTTTGTATCTTTTTCCCAAAGGAAGAAGGTGGAAGAGATAATGTCCGAGATGTGTGGGGTCCTTACTTATGCTGGCTGCTTTGCTGAGGCAGCAGAAAGTGTAGACAGAGTCAATGGATGGGAGGCTGGTTTGTGTGATGGATTAGGCTACATTCACAACCTTTTTCTTTGTGGTCTTGGGCAGACCAGGAGCCATACCAAGCTGTGATACAACCAGAAAGAATGCTTTCAATGGTGCATCTGTAAAAGTTAGTGAGAGTCGTAGCTGACATGCCAAATTTCCTTCATCTTCTGAGAAAGTAGAGGCGTTAATGAGCTTTCTTAACTATAGTGTCAGCATGAGGGGACCAGGACAGATTGTCAGTGATCTGGACACCTAAAAACTTGAAGCTCTTGACCCTTTCTACTTTGTCCCCATTGATGTAGACAGGGGCATGTTCTCCAAATCCAAAATACATTGCAGCCTCTGACTTCTGCCTTATCCACCCTGTTTGTTACATCCTTGGTTAACTCAAATAAATTAGTCAAACATGATTTTGGTCATTGTTTTAAGAGATCTCTTTTAAAGAGATTAAAAGATGCTTTTAATCTCTTTTACTATGAAGTCAGATACAAAACACTTGCTCCTAGTCTGTACCATTTCCTTGTTTCCCGTTAGTAAATTTCCAGTCTCAATCTCCAAGGAACCAGCATTTAAGTAGGGAGGTCTTGCTGCAGCTGTATAGGGCATTGGTGAGGCCGCAGCTGGAGTACTGTGTGCAGTTTTGGGCGCCGCACCTGCGCAAGGATATTTTGGCCCTGGAAGGAGTGCAGAGGAGGTTTACTAGGCTGATACCGGAGTTGAGGGGATTGAGCTATGAGGAGAGGCTGAATAAACTAGGCTTGTACTCGTTAGAGTTTAGAAGAATGAGGGGAGATCTCATTGAGACGTATAAGATGATGAATGGGATGGATAGAATAGAGGTGGAGAGACTCTTCCCGCTCAAAAAAGACAGTAGGACTAGGGGGCACAGCCTCAAGATAAAGGGGAGGCGGTTTAGAACGGAGTTGAGGAGGAACTTCTTCACTCAAAGGGTGGTGAATCTCTGGAATTCTCTGCCCGTTGAAGTGGTGGAGGCTGCCTCGCTAAATATTTTTAAGAAGCGGGTTGATGGGTTTTTGATAAGAGAAGGGATTGAGGGTTATGGGGAGAGGGCGGGAAAGTGGAACTGAGCCACGACAGATCAGCCATGATCTTATTGAATGGCGGGGCAGGCTCGAAGGGCTAGATGGCCTACTCCTGCTCCTATTTCTTATGTTCTTATGTACTCTCTACCTTATCATATGCTTGTAGAAGCTCTTCCATTATCATTACCCATATCACTACCCTGCGCTATTGCTTTGTCCTTTCTTTTAATTTTTTAATTTCCTTTCACTTGAACTTTCTCCTTTTCTAAGAAGTTAGTTTAAAGCCCTGTCTACAGCTCGAGTTATGTGATTCACCAGGACACTGGTCCCAGCATAATTCAATCTAAGTTCATCCTAAAGGAGCAGCTCCCTCTCCCCCAAGTACTGGTGCCTCTGAGCCATCAGTTGGAACTAATTTCAACTCATGAGACACAACCTTAGAGACAATTTGAAGCCTTAAATTTCTTTCCCTGTCAGCTCATTTAATGACTTGCATTGGATTTTGGTATTTACGTGAAGAATTTCATCCCTGGTGGTGAAAGAGTGGGTTTGAATAATTCTATTTAACTTCAGATTGCACATCTTAATCAATTTATTATTGGTGGTCATTTAACATTTTGAATCATATTCAATTCAAAATATTAACTCTGCTTTTTTTTCTCCACAGACACTGTGAGTCCTGCTGAGTACATCCAGCATTATCTGCTTTTTTTGTTTCAGGTTTTCAGCATCTGCACTATTTTGCTTTTATTATATGTAAATGTATGCATAGATATTGGGTGAAGAAAAGAGTTTGCCTTGACATCTTCAACAATTGACTAGTCTGCCAAAGCCCACTGTCACACATGAACAATGAGCACTTGGACCAGGTACCTTGGGGCGCAAGTTCTCACAGAGCAATCTCTCCAGGATAGCAGGTGATGAAGGAGAAGTCAAAAACTGGTGAAAAGGAAGAAAATAATTGTGGCTCTGATGAATGGACATCTAGACTCAAAATGTTAGCTCTCTATTCTCTCTCCACAGATGCTGTCAGACCTGCTGAGATTTTCTAGCATTTTCTGTTGTTGTTTCAGATTCCAGCATCTGCAGTATTTTGCCTTTCAAATAATTGCATATTGTTTTGGCATCTTAACCTTTCTCCCCGTAATCCGTATAGCTGAAACCTCAAAGGTTTGTTCTAAAACTTTACACATTTAAACTTTTTTTTGTATTTAGCCTTATAAAACATCAAAAGTAACTATATAATTTTAATGAACTCTAGGTCCTTACTTACACGATAGCTGTTAACCAGTTTACCTGGATTGCTAAATCTAATGTAGCATACACTTAATATCTGCTTTACCTTTTAAGTAATAGTACTTAATTGTCTCTATGAAAAAGCCAAGAGTTCTACCATCTTCTTTGGAAATTCCAAGTCTGTCCATTTTGTCTCTGAATAAGGTCCTATCACTATCCATTGTAATTTCTTGTAGCTTTTCTATTTGCCAGAAGTGTTCTCTATCTTTTCCTCTTGAGCTAACGCTTGATTATTTTCTTCTTAATCATTGTTAATTTCTACCCAAAAGGCTACTACTGTTGTACCCCCATTATTATATACATCCTACTGACCATTATTCCATCATCTCTTATCCCCCAAAATACTTAATTCATTAAATTTATCTGTACAAAATATACTTAATTCTCTTGGTTTCTTTTAAGTACATCTCATAGCTGCAGCCATGTTAAAATGATAGCAATAATGTAAGTATATTTTGGATACATGTACCTTCAGTCCCAAAAGATTAATTTAGATATTAGCAACCATAAAAATATTTAAATTTGTCCTTCAACTCATTTTTTTGTTACAACTGCCTTTCTTTCTTTAGTCTGAATATTAATAATTATCTCCTTCCGTTTTTCAAACAGGCACCAACATTTGTTCATCCACATTTAGAGAAGCTTCAACCACCTCCTTTCAAATGTAGTTCAATGGACTATAGGGTGACTATTTTCTTTTCACTATGTACAATATCATATATCTTAAATTTAAAACATGAACACTTCACAAGATGAGTACTCATTTCAAAAATAGTAGTTATCTTTTAAGATATATGTATTATAATGTATTCAGTTCTTAAGATGTTATATTGAATTGTGATACATAAATGCATCTTTTTTTTAATTCCACACCTTCGCTTCCAGTTCACATTCTTTCTTCTCTTTATATTCAGGTGCCTTTCACAGAATGAAAGAATGGGTAGATGATTATGTTCAAGGCTTTTTACCTCTATTCTTTATCTACTGGTTTAGAAATGTGTAACAGCAATCCACTGTGACTCGTTCTCAAATGTTTTCTACACTACCCTTTCTCTGGTCTGAATTTATGCTCGGGTGTCGAGAATGGAGAGTCAGGAAAATTCACCCGGTTTGATATCCATTCTGGCTGGGCGAATGTTAATGGGAGTCAGGACCGTTGACTCCAGAAAAAGTGTGGAGGCTGCCAGGTGTGGAGGTGGACTGCCTTCGACACTCTGGCATTTTGTCCCAGCTGTAACAAAAAGTAAGAAACAAAAAGCAGCCCTCACCCCTTCAATACCCCTTATTCCCCTCCCATGCACACCCATGCAACTTCATGCTACCCACTCTTCTCTCATAGTCCCCATACCCTTCATGTCAACATATATCCCTTCACTCATCCTCCATTGGCAATCATAACCCTATGCCAAGCGCTGACCCTCTATCCACCCCATTATGCTTTATAGCCCTTTTTAGTGCCAACTCATGTCCCCCCTTCCCCCACAATTTGCCTTTACACTCTGCAAGCCAGTTCACCCAGTATTCACCAGGGACACACATCAGGATCCATGCTGAGTTGAGATTAAGTAGTTCTAAGTATACATCAATGACTCCTCTATTTACAAAAATTTAATTCACTACATTTAAATTTCTTCAACTACTTAATCTCTTATTTAAAAAATAAGCATTTGTATCCAGAACCCCACATCAAAGATTTCATAATCATTTTCAACATCAAAGAAACTGTGAACTGACAGGTGCCCCATTGTGATAATGATAGAATGTGAATCGGTCATGTAGCACAAATCCCACAATGATTTACCCCAGGCTCATGTCAACAAAGTGAAAAAGCAAAGGCTGATTTTTTAAAGACTATATAGATTTTTAAATTTAAAGACCAGGAGATTTTAGTATCTTGACAACTTAATACTTTCAAGCAGTTTATTCACTTTTTATACAAATTCATAACTAATTTTAATAATGCAAAAGGGCTCCCAAAGGTTTTCACAGACCTTTTGTCATAATAACAGGAAAGTGCGACTAAGTGAGATCTACTAATAACTTCTTCAGCTAACTAAAAACATACTGGATTGTTTAAAGAGGACCTTTTTTTTAAATGCAAAAAAAAGTCATTGACCAAAGATGGCTACTGCCAGTCACCTGATACCTGGTATTGTAAGTTGATCACTTTTCTGGATAGCTCCTATAAGGTTTGCACTGCAGATCTGCCCTGACATGGTTCATGGAATTTCACATCTGGGGAGTGTCAAGGTTCACTTCAAAAAGGGACTGTTGAAAGAAAGGCATTACAAATGCAAAGTGCTGGACTTAAATCAACTGTAATTCTGTCAAGGCAATGGAAACTGCTAACCAGCCAGGTACACCCAACAGAGACACAAAATCCCCCGTGGAAGGTGAAATAACCCCTCTTCTGCTGGTTTCTAAAATGTTGAAATGTATCAAAAGCCTCTGAGATGAAAGACCAAAAATTAGATTTCTTGTTTTACAACAATGAGTTCAAGACATGTTAACCTAATTGGCAGCTTAGAATTTACAGACAGGAGGTTTAATAACCGGTTTTGCCATGACAGGAACAAAGAAAGATACCATCTCTCTCTCCCTCTCTGTGAAGTTATGATTGCATCCTGCAAAGTGCAGTTACTCAAACTTCAATTCAACTCCAGGATTTAAAAGGAACTAGCCAACTTCAAATGGCAAAAACATTCAACAATCTACACTTCAAGTACAAGCAAAGGATGCAATTGTATATTCTTTAACTTTCATTTGGATTCCAATGTTCCTTACTTCTGAGATTTGTGCATGTGTATTTTACATTGCATGATTTTTTCTTGGGTTTAGTAACTAATAAATTTGCTCTTTCTGTGCCTCAAGAAAACCTGGATAGGTTGGCACCTTATTAAAAATGTAAATTGGATTGGAAAAAGCATTTATGGAGAAAATAAATTAAGAAAGACCTTTGTTGTGACCAGCCAAGGGGGTTGACTAAAAAGGAACGAGTTCACTGCTCCTCAGCCAGTTGTAGTACTCTACAAAAGGGTATGTTGCTTCTCAAAAAACTCTAGTAAATTTAATCTGTAAGGTGTAAAGTCCACCAGTCATGTTTCAGACATCCCAAAAACAAAAACGGAATCTTTTTGAAGGCAGCTGCATTTTTACATAGGCAACTGTCTCTATGAGCCTGCAATCGGTTCCCATTCCCCACCAATGAAAATGCCCAGTGCCAGGTTCGGCTAAGCTGGAGATGCTTTCCATCGTTGCAAAAATTCAGGGCTCTGTCTCTCCGAAGAGGCATACATAATCGAGTGAGTGATAAGGCGGCCAAAATTTGAACTTACTGTATGCAGAATTTTGAATGTTGATAAATGTTTGACACAGCACTTCTTAAGGCTTTAAACTCTACACATATATATTTAATAACTTACAGATATAAAAGAACTAAATATGAATCATTATAATTTACCTGTTGCATTTTGTGGAAAACTTGACAGTGAAGCAGGACCATTTACTCCAGGAAGTATGACTGGAGAGAGGCCTGAAAGGCCTGAATAGGATGTTGAAGCATTGAGGCCATGCAATGCAGTATTTTCCATTACACTTTGCTGATGCAGAACTTGTTGTTGTGAAGTTATACCCAAAGCATCTGTGGCCTTCTTCAGACGATCCAACTCTTGTTGAGCCATCAACTGTCGGACAGTAGTAGGAGCAAGATAATCCTTCTCCTTATCTAGCTGGCATCCCACCGTCTCTTTCACTTTGTTGATATGCTGCTGTGAGAAAATGTGATCTCTGATAGACAAACGTGCAGTATACATGACACCACATAAAGAACATTCTGTTTTTTGTCCATCAGTTCCAGTTTGATTCATCATGAATGATTTTGCCATGTTCAACTTTATCTTTTTGTCTTTTGCTCGAGCATTCTGAAACCAGACCTGGACAACCCTTTTAGGTAAATTAATTTCATTGCCAAGAAGTTCGCACTCTTGCATTGTTGGTGTACGGTAGTCAGCAAAGCATGACTTCAGGACTTTTAATTGAAGATTACTCATTTGTGTTCTGAAACGTTTCTGACCAGGTCGCTCATTTGATCTTGATGACTTGAGACTACTGTGGCTACCAAATGGGCTCGGAGAACAGGGATCGGCTAAACTCGATGTCTCACTTCGGTCAACACTATCATCTATGTCATTATCCCTTGATATGAAGCTTAGAGAAGGGCTAGGTAAGCTCATGGAAAGTCTTTCATCATAATAATCAACTGTCGTCGTCGTAACCATCATTGACAACTGATCACCAGCAATTGATGTTTTCAGCTCATCTGAAGACTCAATAACTTTACTTTCAGAAGTGCTGACTAGGTTTTCAGTTTCATTGTTTCCTTCATCTCCCGTACTTCCATCACTTATAGCTGTGTTAATAGACGATGTATCATCATAATCTGTCTTACTCTGATCAAAACTGACAACAGCAGAGTTTATATTTGGACATTCCGTGTCTTCATTGCATTCCGATTTGAATAACAAAGGGCTCAGAAGATGTTTTGGTGACATCTCTGCTGTTTTACTTACTGGCGTTGAAACTGTAGATGGAGCTTCATTTTCACTTAATGCGTCAATCTTGGAGAAAAGCAATGTTGGAAATTCAAAATAATTATCTTTCTGCGGACTTTCACCATCATCATCTTGTGGCATAATAGGGCTTGGTGGGAGGCTATAGCCTGCTTGCTTTGCTTCGTGCCAATGCCGAGAACGGATGTGTGTTTCAAGTGCTGTCTTAGCTTTAAAGAGTGCTCGACAGAAAGGGCACCTTCTGTGAGACTGACTTGGACCAAGGGCACGGAATTGCCCCTTCCTCTCACGAGCTCGAGTGTTTTGAAACCAAACCTGAACCACGCGTTTCTTTAGTCCTACTTCATTTGAAATGTGATCTAACATTTTTCGAGTAGGATTAGAATCCAACAAGTATTTTTCATACAGTACCTCCAGCTGCTCTGGAGTAATTGTAGTTCTAAGCCTTTTATCACGATGTGGTTCATCACTACTATTTGCACCTTCTTTATCATTTTGATTGTTTTCTTCTTTTTCTTCCAGCTTACGCTTAACTGTTCCTGATGCTGTATTAGAGGAGGTTGGAACTGATGAACTAGGCTGGGAGGATATCTGTGTAAGAGGTCCAGGAAGTAACTGTCCAGCCATAAGTGGGTTGTTTGGGTCAAAAATCATATAGGGCATATCTAACGATCTATCCAAGATTTGTGAGTGGAGGAACTGATTCTGGGCTGCCAAAAAATGTATGTGCTGGTGTTCTTGCCAAAGTTCCAAGGTTGGAAAGGCATATTTACACTGGTCACACTGGTACTGTAACATCGGAGGAGGTAGACTGTTCTGTAAAGAGGTGACTGCTACAGACAGGGGGCTGGAGGAAACGGTTGGATTTTGAGGCTGTGAATGAGGTCGCATTATTGGCTGTTGGGACTGGTTTTGCTGCTGTGACTGTGCTGTTGTTGTCTGTGGCACTGATGGAGGTGAGGACATTGGTTTGGCCATTTGGGAGGGTTGAGCAACCTCAATTTGCTTTGGTTTCTCTACTGGTAGGTTAGGTTTCGCTGAACTTTTGTCCATTTCCAATTTGGGTGAAGGCATCAGAGGAGTGCTGGAACCAGAGCTCGAACCAGATCTAGAACCAGACCCTGTCACTGTTCCTAACATGGGCTTTGATGTGTCTGCTGAGACAGAAGCATCAGGCTGATGTGACATTATTTGGTCTGTGGCATCCATTGAATCTTCTGTTTGACTATCGTCCTGACAATCGTCATCTTCATCTTTGTAACACTGTTTCTTCTGATGCGTAATTAGATCAAAAATTCGTGGGAACACTACATTACATTTTTTACACTGATATTGTAAATTATTGGTTCGTACGTAACGCTCGTTGGTTAGCTCCCTCCTTTCACTGTCTTTAGTATCGGCTTGATTCTCAAAAGTCTTTCGTGCTTTTTGACGGGCATTTTGAAACCACACCACGATTACTCGAGTCGGCAGGTTCAGGACTGTGGATAATTGTTCTATTTCATCATCTTTTGGATAAGCATTCGTATCAAAAAAGTCCTGCAGAACCCTCAACTGGTAGTCAGTGAATCGAGTTCGAGATGACCGCTTATTTATTGTACCGTCTGTCCTGTAATATTCTCCTGTATTAAAACAAGTATCATTTCTGGATTCCTCCAGTGTGGTAATAGGTGGATTATTGAAGTTGTACGGCGAGTCCTTATTTCTTTGCCTTTCTTTGAAAAGGGTATTGCGAAACCAATGTTTAATGACTTTCTGTGGAAGTCCCGACTTTTCTGACATCTCTTGAATTTGTTCTTCAGTTGGTGAATTATTGATGTCAAAGTAAGTACGCAAGATCTTTAATTGATCATCCGTGATTCTTGTGCGTGGACGTTTAAACTGGTGATGTTTCAGAAAATTGGGATCCAAACCTAACTGTTGCTGGCAGAGCTGGGTGAGATCAGCAGATAAAGACTCCATCGTTGGCAGTTGCAATGTGAGCTGGGGTGGCAAAGAAGAATGTTGCATCATAACAGGGGGGAAGAGAGGCAGATCCAAAGAGACAGGCATCTGACCCTGGGATTGTGAAGAAGGTGGAGGAGGAGGAGGTGGCGGGGGAGGAGGGGGAGGAGGGGGAGGCGGTGGTGGTAATGGTGACGGGGCAGATCCTTGGAGTTTGCCACTCCCTGTTGAGGGAGGTGGTGGTGGTGGTGGAGGAGGAGGCGGGGGAGGAGGCGGGGGAGGAGGCAGTGGTGTAGGTGTAGGTGACTCCGGTGAGGATGGCGTTACAGGATACAATTTGTCATATGCTTCTCTGTAGTGGCATGCAAATATTTCCAGCTCCCCGAATGGGAAAAACTGACAGTGGATATGCTCTTGGTGGCTTTTCAGAATAAGAATGTTTGAAAACAGTTTGCCACAGGCTTCACATTCTAACTTGTCAGTTTTCTCATTTTCACCATTCTTGCCTCTTTTTTGAACTTTCTGCTTGTTTTCATTAAACTGGATAACCAACTCAAAACCAAAGTTTTCTAATAAAGCTTTTGCTGCATTGCCTCTTGCACCGGATGGAATGCGAGGAGGTGGAAGCACGGTGTCTACTGATTTCTGCTTTTTGGTGTCTTTATTTTCTTTTAAAGCTTCGGATTCACTTAAAAAATCGTACTGTGTCTTATTTTCTGCCATCTCCATTAATTCCTCAGTTTCTTTGTGGGAATAAGTGTCTTTTAACAACTGGGTCTCCACAGAATTTAGACTGTTTTGTTCCTGCTTGGATGGTTTAACTGCTTGTTGCTGTTGCTTTTGTGACAGTTGCTGAGACTGCAAACCTTGATGGTGTTGCCCATATTGCTGCTGGATTTGCAATAACTGTTGCCCTTGTACTTGTTGCTTCAGATCTTCAAGCAGAGATCCTGTCATTGCAGACATTCCAAAGGTCCCTGAACCAGGCAAACCTAGCTCTGTATTTAGATTAAATTCAGTACCTGGCAGGTAAAAAGGAAAGAGAAACTGTGGCTGTTGGAGCTGCAGCAAAGCTTCAGCTGTCATCGGAAAGTGTGGTAACAATGCTGGATTTAGAAACTGAGGCTGAAAGAAAGCAGCTTGTTGCTGCAGTTCATGTTGTAGGTGCATCTGTGCCTGGGCTTGGGCCTGGACTTGGGCTTGGGCCTGGGCCTGAGCCTGAGCCTGAGCCTGAGCCTGGGCTTGGGCCTGGGCCTGGGCCTGTGCCTGTGCTTGAACCTGGGCCTGAGCCTGGGCCTGAGCCTGGGCTTGAGCTTGAGCTTGAGCCTGGGCCTGAGCCTGAGCCTGGGTTTGAGCTGGTGACTGGGGTTGATGCTGGACAGAATGAGGAGAAACTGATTCAGTGAACTGCTTTTTGTTTGCTTCCTTGATATCTGCATTGGTGTCTTTGTTACTAACTGCTGTCATCCCAAGAGAATCTGTAGTCATTTGCCCAGTAGCAAGCAGACTACTGCTACTGCCCACACTATTGTTTCCGCCTGCAGTACTACAACCCCCTGCTTCCAGTTTGGCTGCCCTTGCTTTCGTCTGATGGAGCACAGATCTCATATGTATTTCCAGTGTAGAGCTCTGGCTATAAGCGACATTACATGTGTTGCACTTGTAGGGCTTGTTGTCTATGTTGTTGTTGGATTCTTGAGGAACTGGACTTGATGCCTCTTGAAGAACTTTCTTAAGCTTGTGCAAGTGCGATACTGAATTATAGTGAACCAAGAGGATGTTCTTCTGCGTGAAAGATTCTTTGCACACTGTGCATTTGTATGGTCGAGAAGGATCTAAAAACTTCTCCATGGTAAAATTTGGACCTTTCCGGAAAGGCAGTGTTCGTTTTGGTTCTGAATTTAAGTCATCTAGAATAGAGCTGCTGTCACTTCCTGCTGGACTGACTTTCCCATCCTGATCTATTTCCTCTTCTTTATCTATTTCCTGTGCCAGAATGTTATCTTCTTGACCGATAACATCACTTTCTGACCAGAATTCTCCATTCACATGATAGCTCCCACATATCTGTTGTATCTCAACCTCACTCAGTTCAGGGTGACTGGTTTCTAAATGTCTCTTCAAAGCCAGAAATGTGCGGAAGCTACGTTGACAAAGGCTACACATTGTGGCAGCCCGAATAGCATGATACTGTGAATGAATCTGAAGCTTCTGCATGGTCTTGAAAGCCAGACTACATTGGCTGCAGCGATATTTGTACACATGCCGATCAGACACAGGCAGCTGTTGCCTTTTCTGGAGTTCATTTAGTTGATCTTGCAGAGACTCTGAAACCTTCAAACGTTGACTTCCATCCTTCTTCCAATCTGCAGTATCGGAAGATTCCTTTGACATCTTCTGTTCCTCACTTTTGGACTCAGTTCCAGACTTTGTGTTGTCTGAGGCTGTATAAAACTTGCTCTCTGATGAATATTCACCTGTTTAATTAAAAATAATGCAAAATGAAAGAAACATAAAATGTAATTCTAAAACATCATGACATTCCTAAATTCACTATAAAGCCTAGAGCACTGTTATATTTCTACCTTTCTCTTTTTCATACAGCAACAGTTGCAACAGCTATAAGAATGAACACTCTAAAACAAAGATCAAAGAAAATTACAGCACAGGAACAGGCCCTTTGGCACTCCAAGCTCGCAGCAACCATGCTGCCCAACTGAACTAAAACTCCCTACCCTTCTGGAGACCATATCCCATGTCTCTGATATGTTCTTCAGGAAAAGAGCCAAGAAGAAAGTATTATTGTATCCTGACAGCATGCTGCTATAAATGCCAAATACAAAAGTTTGCTGCCAGTCACCTTCCAAGCATCATGCACACTGGTCAATTTCTGAAGTTCAATCTGAGAAGAGGAATAAGAGAGGCTGCTGCTCTAAGCGAAAAGTACAAATTTCAAATATTTCTGATTCTGGCAAGTCTTTGACCTTTGAGGTCTTCACTAGGTTCAGAATAGGATATAGTTGTCTACAACCCAGTGTATGGTGGATTATTAGCCTGGTTTAAAAATTTCCTCAGACATTCCCCCAAACTGTTGCTAAAACACAGTGCGAATAGAGGAAGTTCCAGCTTTTGCACCCAAGGTAAGCATTTACAGGTCACTGTTAATGAGGTGGAAACTTGGAGAACCAGGTTATGCCCCAAATTCTGAATCCAGAGCTGGGATAATAAACTACACTAGGCATTTCATGTCTACCAAAGTCTCAGTTTAAAGTCTCAACCAAAACTCAGCGCTCTCCAAGTAATTCACAGTAATCACAGGATCATTACAGTACAGAAGGAGGCCAATCAACCCAGCGAGTTTGCACTGAGTCTCCGAAAGTGCATCTTACTCAGGCCCATCCATCAGCCCACCCTATCCCCATAACCTCATGCATTTACCATGTCTAATCTACCTTCCACACATCTTTGACAGCAAGAGGCAAATTAGTATGGTCAATCCATCTGACCTGCACGTCTTTAGACTGTGCAAGGAAATTGGAGTACCCAAAGGAAACCCATGCAGACACGGAGAAAATGTACAACCTCCACACAGACATTCACCCAAGGCTGGTATCAAATGGGGTCCCTGGCACTGTGAGGCAGCAGTGCTAACCATCTTGCCACTGTGTAGGTTATCAGGTTAAATTGTAATACTCAAATCCTCAAGTGTGGTTTTATCCTTTGACATTCTAACTCAAAATCAAACATATGCATTTGATGCTCTGCCCATTTTACAAAGTCCATTTCTAATTAATCAATTGGATATGAGGTTTGGGACATCTTTGATGATGTAATACATTTTCTATGTCAATTTGATTGACAATTGATTAATTAGAAATGAACTTTGTAAAATGGGCATAGCATCAAATGCATATGTTTGATTTTCCACAAAGATAAATCCTCATTTCCTGCCCCCCTTCCACTCCCCCAACTTGTATTCCTTATTTTATTTCAAAGCCTTCTAATGTCCTGACATACCAATTCAGTGGCTTCTCACTGAAATGTACTACTTGCAAAGGGAAGCTAAGTGACCACCAACACAACTCAATAGCTCAACAAGTAAAGAAAAATTCAACTTTTCAAACACAGATACTAATACAAGCCTGTTCAACTGAGAAAGAATAGCTTGTGAAACCAACAGTGGAAATTAGAAGTGAATATTTTATATTGATCCCAGCACAAGTTCCACTCACCACTACAAGAAGTCAGAGGGATTCTGGAAGTATCCATCGTCATTCTAATGCTAGAAATCTGTCTGGATTCTTATTGAAGAATTTACTGGTTCAATCAGAATTATTTGAGAACAATTACTTTCAGATTCACAACCTGAACATTATTCGTGGGCTTCTCCAACTTCACGACAAAGTCCAAATTATAATCTTTCAGCTATTAATCAATACATTTCACATTCACATCAAACACTCTCTTCCAATACCTAGTGGAGCTCTGCCAACTACAGTGTCAATGTTTTGTTTTATGGATACACTATACATCCTCAGTCTCAAAGCCTCTCAAAGGAATGGAAACAGAAATGGTATGGAAACAAACATCTTTGGCAGGTATGGGAAATATAGAAAGGTGATTTTTGTACACTTCAATTTTGTACGCTTAACAAATCACAGAGACTCTGGAGCATTTAGTAGACTATTAGAAATGCTCTAGACGTTGATAAAATGGGAACATTTTGACAAAGTAATTATTAAAAAGAATGGTCCAGAATACCACAAAGGCTTTGACTGTGCTTTGAACCGAACTGTCTTGCTTGCATTCTTGCAGTGAGTGGAACCCGTTGTGAATAGATAAGTACACACTTTGTTGCTAGTGTTGAGAAAGTACATCCACTTCTGCAGCAAAGCCCAACTCTTCCCAGTGTAAACATGTTGCTGGAGCACATTTGGCGCATTTGGCAGTCAGGGCAAATAATGTCTAGTATTCAAATTTCAAATTTGCCAAATAAGTTAATTGTTCAACTATTCTCACACAAACAATACAATCTTTACAAGGCCAATTATCATTTCCCTGAAGGCTTACCGGATAATTTGCATGATTCCTCTGTAGTTACAGTTGCAGTATTGCTAAGGAAGCATTGCATTTTTTCAGAGCCAGTTGAAGGCAGTATGCTGGTGGAGTTCATCCCATCTGGAACAGACACCTTTGGAAGAAGCAAATGAAGAAACTCTAATACAAATCTTTCTTACAATGACTGCATTTATTATTGAAACAAAATACATTTTGTTCAGATGACACTTTCTGCTGGAATTCATTCAAAGCATTTCATTTATTAAAAATAAACTTACGGTGAAAAGGAATCTTGCTAATGGGATTGATGAATAGGTGAAGGAATTTCTACTTGCCCTACCTTTGGGTAAGCCAATAACCAAAACATTTTCTGTGTGCTGCATTTTATTTAATATTTCAAATAAAAACACTAATTGTCATAACAGGTAAGAATCAATTTTGATCTCCTGTTTGTACTTCAAGGTAGATGGTGGTCAGATAAGGAAGTGGAGTGGGAGTTATCTAGACCCAACTACTCTCATTGTTGTCGATCATCGTGTTGTCCAGAAAGCAGGAAGCAGGGAAGGAGTAGAAGCAGGTGAGTTGTGGTATGAAATAGCCCCATTTGGTGTTAGTGCAGGGATTATCCATACAGATTCTCTGAATTGACGTGCTCAGAGCTAGAGATCAGGCTGCCATGCCTGGTATCTGTAGAGCGATACTAGGCATACCAGCCTGACCATGAGACATTGCATATCCTTCTGCTCATACCTAGCATGCAGCAGCTGTACAGAGAGCTAATATGGTTTTCTATGGCAAATTCTTTGCTTATTGGGATTCTTTATATTGAAGGACATTGTGTCAGAAGATCCGAGTCCCATTACTTCAAGGTCTAAATGTTTGACTTATAGATATGTGGCAAAGTTTTGTAAAAATCTTGCTGATCACAGCATGCCATGCTTCATTTCTCCCCCTTAAAAGAAATCGTAACTAGATTAAGATCCAACTCAGTTGTATGGGTGTACTTGCTGAAATGGCCCCAGTCATTTCTGTGAAACCTGGAAGACCTACTTTGTAAAGACTGTTGGAACCTGTCAGTCTTTAGGTCAATGGGAGTGTAGATGCAGCGCTGTATCATTTGCTGTATTGTGCCACATACAGCTTGCACATGCACAGACACAGTAGCAGTCAGCTGTGGTCTGAAACTTGGCTGTAGTTCCTCACAGACATACTCCAGTCTGACAAACAGCTGGTTATCAATTTTCTCCACTTTCTGTCACTTATCCATGTTGCCAGTGTCCCTTTATTCCATGGCTTTCATTTCACTAATGAGACTACTAAAGTGGCATTTTATTAAACACCTTTTGATAGTCCACACACAGGACATGAATGACACTACCTTCATCAATCCTTTCTATTACTTTTATTCAAAAACTCTATTTTGTCATATGTAATTTTCCATCAACAAATCTATGTTGGATGTCGTTAATTAACCTACAAAATTTCTGGGTAAAATAAATTGTCAATTTTATTTTTGTGGGATTATAATCCACATATCAATAACTGCAGCAACAAATATCCTTAATGTTCTTATGAAAAATTATCTACCTTAAACATTAACTCTATTCCTCTCCCCAGTAGTGCTACCTGGCCTGCCGAGTGTTTTCTATTTTTATCTCAGATTTCTATCATCTGCGGTATTTTTATAATCTCTAGTCTTGCTAGAGGTCTTGCATCCATTCTCTTGATTGGCACTTTCAATACAAGTTAGAGTCCAAGTACCAATCTTAAATCATTACCTATGCTACTTGGTATTTTAAGATACTAGATCATATGTTTCATCAATTTTCATCTAAGTAAAGAACTTCTGTGATTTTCTCTTCTTAACTAGGAACCATTTAGACCTGCAGTTATTCTTATCATCCCCCTCTGAACTTAGGTTGATCCATGCGAATGAAACAGAAGTAATCATACTGCAATGTGGCATGGCCTGGGAGCAGGGGCGGCAGGGTTCGTATGGGCGACGACACCTTTTAACCTTACTTGTCAGAAGGGTCCCAAAGGGTTCACGACTCCTGAGGTGCAGGAGTCCTCCAAAAACTTGCCCTACTCCTTGAAAGTAGCACTGAGGTTCTAAAATACCCATCCTGCAATGATGTAGACAAGGGTAGGTTGGCTAAGTGCAGGCTTGCTACCTGCAGATTTCTCCTGGCACCAGAAAAATGCCCACACAGGGAAATGGAGTGTGAATCCCAAATTGGGTCCCACCTGCCATTTTTAAAACTCCCTTGTCTTTGTGCTGGCATGGACAGATGCATGAGAATCCAGGCCCATGAGTCACTGCCCTCAAGGCCAAGGCTATCTCTCACTTTCAGTTGTTATTGGTGAATTCTTAATTGGCCAGTTAATTTGCTATTGCTTTTCTTAGGGCTGTTTCTGGCGTTTCCCGCTGGTAAAGCTAAGGAAAGAGTTATGAGGAAATTCCCAGATCTAATCTTCTGAAAATCCAAGTAAATTGTCTGAACAGTGTCTACCAACTTGTCTGGCTATTTCCTTCAGGGATCCAGTAGGTGCTTCTAAATCCATGCTGACCTATTATTACCTGAAAACTGATAATGTGCAGAAAATGCTCCGTATGTGGGCGCTCCCACCTCTACCATTTCAGCATACTGAATAACGTACAGCCGACCAATTAGTGGCTAGCTGGTGGGACTGCCAGATAATGAGCGTTGTGAAAGGGAGATCTGCACCCAACCAGGCATCTAGGGTAGGAAATCCAGCGAGAGAGGGGTTAAGCTGTGATCCACTTCCAGTCACCAATTTAAAGGCCTCCTATCCTCTCACTCTCTCCTTGATTGTTCCGCCAGTCAATAAAAGAAGAACAAAAAAGGTCTTCTAAAGGCCAAATCCTGCCACCTTCAACAGCAGACTCTGCTGTTACAAGCTACCACATTTGCATGCCTTTTAATCTACACTGGTGCCACCTGTATCCTCGTACCTGGCATAACTCACACCTATATCTCTGCATCGTGCATCTCTACATCATGATAACTCATGCCTAACATGTTTCCAGTAAAATTGGTAATAAATAGAGTAGGAAATGAACAATTGCAGTTGATTGGCTTTCAAACTCAACAGCTTGTTAATTGCTTTCCACTCTCCCCACACCAATAGATCAAGTGGATTTCCAGTTTCGGAACCCAATCACCTTCCAAGTTGTCAGAGACTTGGCGGGACAATGTCAGATTGTTGACCCAACATCATCATGCCATATTTTACTTCAGTGGAGGGGATGCCTCACCTGATTTGCAGCCATAAAATGCAGCCATAGGAAACTTCTAAAAGCACAAACTTCTTGAGGACTTTAGGATGTAGTTGTCTGATTCCTGGGATGACGGGGTTAGTTTCTGAGGAAAGGCCTATACTCATTGGAGCTTAGGAGAATGAGGAGTGATCTTATTGAAGCCTATAGGATCCAGACAAGGTGGATGCTGAGAGGATGTTTTCCCTTCTTGAGCAGTCTAGAACTAGGAGCACAGTTTAAAAATTAGGATTCTCCTATTTAAGGCCAGGATGAGGAGAATTTGTTTCTCTCAGCCGATCTGTGGAATTCTCTCACCCAGACAGCAGTGCAGGCTGGGACACTGAATACATTCAAGGCCGAGTTAGATTTTTGATTGACGAGGGGGTCAAAGGTTACTGAGGGTCAGACAGGAAAGTGGAGTTGAAACCACAATCTGATCAGCCATGATCTTACTGATTGCAGGAGCAGGCTCAAAGGGCCGAATGGCCTACCCCTGCTCCTAATTCTTGTGCACACATGGACTTCAATGCTCTTCAGCATTTTCACAACAGTTGGCTCTCAGCACTGGACTAGTATTGAACGTCAGACCGGATTATGTGCTCAGCTCTGAAGTGAGATTTGAAGCCACACAATCTCACTTGGAGGTTATACTGGTGTTGCTGAAACACGAATGACACCTAAATAATTCACACCACACATCTATTACTTCCCCTTATTCCTTTCTCTACACTTCCACATAAATAGTTCTTTTGCAACTTCAGAGCGCATTTCCTTAGTAAATCCCTCTTGCTGCTGTCTATAACTTAGTTTCTATTGACATTTTATCTTTTTTAATGCTCATTAGAGTTATCTCCAACTGAATTTTAAATAGCCACTTGTACTCACAAATCTGTATTACTGCTATTCTTAAAATTCTGCTTATTTCTCAGGTGACTTTTAATCTGTTTCTTCAGTAACTGCATGATGGGTTTTGTTTGCTTTCTCTGATGAATGCATTTTCTTTTCAAATTCATTAGAATAGTCTTAAAAAGCTATGTAGCGTGTAGAAATCAGAATGTTAATTCCTAACACACAAGAATATATAACAACACTACACCCATTGCTATTTTATTTCTAAATGAGAAAATGTGGACCAGTGTGTCAACCCCTCATAATGTATTATGCTTAAGAGGCAGCGCAGTTCATCTAATAGTAAATTAGTAATTATCTTACAGCATAAATCACGATGGGAATACATTTTGTTCTGAAAAGGGCAATAAGCTCTCCAGCTTATATTTCAAATAATGATGCATTTCAATTTCCAGTTCTGAAACCAAAAAAACTCCTTGACTGAGATACGTTTTAAACCGCTTACAGTCATAAGTAGCTTCTCCACACAATCAGGTGCCACACTGTGCAAGTGGGTCAGGTGGAGCTGTAGATGAATCTTGTTGCTGAGCACATCCTGACAGAGAGGGCAGCAGATGACTGGCTGCATGGAATGCTGGGACATGACATGCATCTGGATCCTGTTTCCATCCTTACTGTTATAATTGCAGTAGGGGCACTGGTACAGCTGTAACCAAAGAATATTTAGTAAAATTTATATTAAAACCTGGTGGTATATAGCACGCAAGGTTTCTCTGTTCTGCTTTTTAAGAATGCCATATCATTTCATTTTGCATGAGAAATTACATTTATAAAACATGAAGTTAAATTGAATATAATGTTTATTCCCAAATACAACATTTATTCCCAAAAACAACTATTGAATTCCCAGGTACAATTTTATTCCTTCATGTCAGCAGGGTCAGCTTTATAACAAAGAAAAGTTGATTAGTCACATTGTCCTTTTTAACAGTAAGATTTCAAATAGTTTTATCCATTTTTAGTGAAAAATTAGACTTTTTTATATCTGACGCTATTTTCAATGCTCTCAAATGGATCCTGTTTACACTGTCGGCATTTCTCATATCCATTTCAAAAATTAAGCCAATTTGCCTTTAAGTGATGTTTGTAATAGAAAACGTCAGGTCAAAACACAGCAAAGGTAATTCTAGACAGTTTGAATATTTTTAAATGAACCTTTTTACAAATAATTTGCTGCAAAATTTTTTGGCGAGCAATTCATTAAGGAAAACTGATAAAGAAAGTAGACCAGAAGAATAAGACAACGAATAAAAAAATCCCTTTCGTCTCTCACCTGCTCCTGGCAGGGTTTGCTGCCTCCAGCTGACCGAGGTCTCCTGGAAGTAAGGTCATCATCTGCCCCCTGCGGCAGTTGGCGGTCTCCCACTACAGAGCTTTCTTGAGGTTCTGTACATTGTGCAGTTGTTCCTGCTAAGAAAATATGACTTATCAGTCTATTAATGTGTAAACTGCAATTCAGCAAACAGAAACCTGTTATGTCCTTCACTTTCTAAAACTGTTTAGATTCAACTCATCATGTAAAGAGGCCAGCTTTCTAACGTTGCCATTTTCTTCCAAATATATTCCCAGGAATGCAAGCAGTTCTTTTTAACCTACATTATAGCAACCAGCCTGTCACACTGTTTTATCCACCACTCGCCATTTCTGGGGAAAGGAAGAAAACAGCAGCGAGGTAGCAGAATAAATCAAAAGATTCCTCTTTGAATTCAAGAAATTAATTTATCTTAATGCATAAATAGTGCTCACAATATTTATTTGATGTTAAGCTCTACTGGTTGGTGTCTGGATAGTAGGTTTTAAGCACCTCCTACTGGTTTGACAGAGAAACTCTGTTGTCTGAAATCATCAGAACTCCTTATTATGGGCTGAGATTACAGAAGAATGTGTCACCCCTGTATTTAATAATTGCTTATCTCGCACTGACAGTACAACATTTTGGTAATTCAAACCACTACTGAACTAGTTTTGATATTTTCGGAAATAATATTTCAAGGAGTTGGACACTTTAGGAACTTTCAAGTGGTTATTGGATAGGCACATGGAGCACACCAGAATGATAGGGACTGGGATAGCTTGATCTTGAGTTTGGACATAGCTTGGCACAACATTGTTCTATCCAAATTAATTTGTGAGACTTAGAGCTACATTACTGGTTCAAGGTGACAGTAATGTTCAATGATGATGAAAAACATACTGAATTTTAAACTTTAAAAGAAAATACCATCAGTCTAAATATTTTATATATATTTGAATCAAAGAACAAGTGAGAGCATAACATTGAATTTTAACCCAAGAAATTCTTCGTGTTGCATAAGTTTACTCAAAGAATAGGAAAAACAGGCCAATATAGTAAACTTAATAATTGCTTCTGAGCTATTTAGTTAACTTCTTGTTAGCTTGGAAAATTAATCAATACTACACTTTAATGAGCTCAGCAATTTGGATTTCAATCAGGTTCAGTTCAGAACACTGCGTTTGATATATAAACAGCTGCCAAAATCTTGCTGAGGGGTGCGTTCAACAGGAAGCTCCATTGACAATGATGGAACCACAAGATCCCACTGCTGCAGAACATGTTGTGGAGACGGAGAAAAATCCCACCCAATAACATGTGTTTTTATGTTCAAAATAGTATTAAATCTTTATATCTGTTGTGCATTTCTAAATCCCAACTATTGGTCATAATTTTTTTAGTTGAATAACAAAGGTTATGCTATTGCACTCATAAACTTAATTATTTTTTCATTGATGGGTTATGGGCATCAATGGTATGGTCAGCATGTAATGGACATTCCTAATTATCCTTGAAAGGGGGATGGTCAGCTGCCTTCTTGAACTATGAGAGACAGAGTGGTGAAGGCGGGAGTTCTAATATTTTGACCCATTGACAATGAAGGAACAACAATGTATTTCCAAGTTGGAATGGTATGTGACTTGGAGAGAATCTTTGAGGAGGTGTTTGTGTTCCTGAGTGCTTGACGGCCTTGCTCTTCAAGATTGTTGACATCATGAGTTTGGGAAGTGCTGTTGAAGAATCCATGGCAATTTGCTGCAGTGCATCTTGTAGATGGTATATGTGCAGTCATGTGAGTGGACAGAGTGAATGCTTAAGGTAATGGATGGGATGCCAGTCAAGTAGGCTGCATTGTCCCGTACATTGTTGAGCTTCTTGTGTGTTAATGGAGTTGTACTCAAAGTTAGATGAGGGTATTCCATCACACTCTTGACTTGTAAATAGTGCAAAGGTTTTGGTGAGTCAGGAGATGAATTATTCACTGCGGGAACCCAGCCTTGGACCTGCGCTAGTCACTGCAATATTTATGCAGCTGGTTCAGACATGTTTTTAGTTAATGATGATCTTCAGGATATTGATAGTGGGGAATCTGATAGTGCTGATGCTTTTGAACGTCAAGCAGACATACTTATTCTCTCTCATTGGAGATGGTTATTACCTGGCACTCACGTGACGCAATGTGACCTATGACTTATCAGCCCAAGCGTGAATTTGCCCAGGTATTGCTGCATGCAGCCATGGACTGCTTCATTATCTAAGAAGCTGCAAATGTAACTGAACATTTGTGTAATCATCAATGATCATCCCCACTTCTGACATTATGACGGAGGGAAGGTTATTAATGATCTGAGGAACTGCAATTATAGCTTAGGTGATTAACCTCCCACAACCATAACCATCTTCCTTTGTGCAAGGTATGACTCCAACCAGTGGTGAGTTTTCCCCTCATTTCCACTGACCTTAATTTAATCAGAATTCCTTGATGCTACACTCAGCCAAAAGCTGCCTTGGCGCCAAGGGTAGTCACTCTTGCATCACCTCTTAAATTCAGTTCTTGTCCATGTTTGGACCAAGAATGTAATGAGGTCTGGAGCTGGTTAGTCAGATGAAACTCAAACTGAGCATTGTAGAGCAATGGCATCATTGTTGGTGATATCTGTCATCAATGTGCTGATAACTGAGAGTAGACCAATGGCATAGTAAATAGCCAGAGTAGATTTGTCTTGCTTTTGTGCACAGAGCATGCTTCGGCAATATTCCACTTCTTGAGAAGATGCCAGTGTTGTAGCCGTGCTGAAATAGCTTGGACAAGAGCATGGCTAGTTCTGCAGCTATATCTTAAGAAGTATAGTCAGCATGCTGATAGAGTCCTAGCTTGTTCTGTATCCAGTATGCTCAGCTGTTTCATAATATCCTGTGGAATTAATCAAATTGGCTGATGACTGGCATCAACCATAGTGGGGACTCGAGGATGAGGTTGGAATGAATTATCCACTCGGAACTTGCGCTTCAGTTGTATTTTGCACTTGTGCGTTGGACTCTGCTATCATTGAGGATGGCGATGTTCATGGAGATTCCTCCACACATTAATTTTTAAATTATCGATCACCATTTACAGTTGGATGTCGCAGGACTGCAAAGCTTTGATCTGATTGTTGATTGTGAGATTGTTTAGCTCTGACTGCAGCAGGCATGCAGTCCTATACTGTAGCTTCACCAGGGTGACATCTCATTTTTAGCTGAGCAAAATGCTGCTCCTGGCACGCTCTTTTGCATTTTTTATTGAACCACAGTTGCTCCCCCTAGCAAAAGTAGAGGGAGTTCTACACTGGGCAATGAGGTTACAGATTATGGTGGAATACAATTCTGTTAATGATGAGGGTCCACACTGCCTCAGAGATGCTCAGTTTTGAGCTGCTTATCTCTGTTCTGAAACTTTCCTCTAGTCCAGCAGAGGTGCCTCCTAACCTGAGAGAGGGTATTCTCAGTGTGAAGGTGAGACTTTGGCCGGAATGTTATGGCCATTCACGACGGCAGGATTTTCCCATCCCGCTGCAGTGAACGGAGATTTGGCTGAGTGCCAGATTCTATTTTGCAGTGGGTTTGCAATCACATATAGGTCAGACCAGGAAAGGAAGGCCAATTTCCTTCCCTGAAGAACATTACTGAACCAGATGGATTTTACAACGATTTGATATTTCAACGATCATGAGCAAGGATCTAAGCTTTTTATTTCAGATTATTCTGATATGAATTTAAATTTCCTAATTGCTATGGTGGGATTTTAACTTATGTCTCGTATCATTTATCTAGGCTTCGACTCACTGGTCACATAACATACCCAGTATGCTACCGTATATATGGTAAATCTGTGCTACCTGTGATAAGTTTATGTTTATTATTAGTATCACAAGTAGGCTTACATTAACGCTGCAATGAAGTTACTGTGAAACACTCTGATGCCTGTTCGGGTACACAGAGGGAGAATTTAGCATGACCAATGCACCTAACCTGCACACCTTTCAGACTGTGGGGGCACCCAGAGGAAACCCACGTAGACACAGGGAGGATGTGTAGACTCTGCTCAGATAATAACCCAAACCAGGAATTGAACCTGGGTCCCTGGGGCTGTGAGGCAGCAATGCTATCCACTGTGCCACTGTACCGCCCTACAATACAAATACCTGGAATGAATCTCTAGCCTGCTTTTTGGCACAAAATAGAAAAAAAAGCACATTAGTTTCAAGAGTGCAATGCTGATCTTACAGCCTATCATAGTATTCTTTCCAAAATCAAATTGCTGGATAATCTTTTATTTGAATCTGGATATTACACCGATGTTGGGTAGGCATGTCACATACATCTCATGGCAAACAGAAAAGCTCATTTACCAACCTTTACAATCTCATCCCTGCTCAGCATCTGATATTTTCTTCAGCTTTTTATTATAAGCACTTTTAATTTTAACTTTCAATGTTCACCACCTTCCAGCCAGTTTGAAACTCAATTATTGTGAAGCTGGGAACAGCATCAGTGGACAACTGCATCCCGTAATGCAATGAATATGAACAATCGATAGGCACCAGATACCAATATAAAATATATATAAATATGGATATAAAAAGAATATACTATGCGATGAACACACAATAAATTTAAATGAAACACAGGAGAGTGAAGCCATTTTAAACAGATGACACTATGTAAATCCTAATATATCTAAATTATTCCAATTGCATGTTCTTAGAAAGGTCTTCATGACAAGAGCTATCATTAGTAGAGAAAAAAATCATACCTATCTTTTTGTCTGCAGACAAATACTTTTACTTCATAAATGCTATCTTTTGACAAGCAAGTCCTTAAGCAGTGCATATTACATTTATGGCTGACATTTAATTTTTATTAACATTATGGTTAATACTCAGCTTTAGAGCTTGCTGTCACATTCCTTAACACAAAATTGTTTCTGCTTATGTATGTATTCTGACCTCATTTTATTTTCACCTCTAACAATAATGCACTATTCTAAGTAGCTGCCACATGATATTTCTCAGATTGACACAGGTTCTTCATGATCCTGGTTGCTTGGTCAATTACAACAAAACAAAATGCACTGTGTGATATTTGCACAGCAAGAATCCAGTCTACAAGTCAGGCAATTAACCTGGTTGCTGATTGCTGCTGTCTGAGAGATTTGATTATCAAAAATAGCCCTGACATTGCTTATCTACTTGAAGATAATGTGGCACTATTAACGTAGAATCATCTAGTTAGTATACAGTTCCAATTGTTATCTTGTGGGCACAAATAAAACACATTCGTCTATTACATCTTATATCCAAATGCTTACTCCTTAAATTATTTCTGTGACTTATGTCCAACATCTCAACTATCATTGTTTGAGCTTTTTCTTCTGAGTAATAATCGGTGCTGGAATAGCCACAAGCATTAAAATGCTCAGTGATACAAAGGACCAAATAATCCTAATATAGTATCTGGAAACCAATGCAAAGTGTTTCTAACAGGATTATTGCTGAACAGATGATGAGAGCATCCAAAGTGAGAGAATCAAACAATCTCTTTAAGTACCTAAAAGAGAGAAGACAAATGAGAAAGAACAATCTGGGGGCCACTTGGCTAAAACACTCCTGAAGCAAAGAACTGAAGATATGAAACAGAAGTACAGGACTGTTAGTTACTTCTGTTCAAGGGTGACATTACCACTGCCCTTAGGTACATTTTTGAAAATCATATTAAGATTTGCTTATTACTACCGTTTTGTAATACTGACCCATTATTAACATAATCATGAACTTATAGATACAATTGACAGCACAATGTATAGTTAATATATCAAAACCACGCCTCCTTGCAACTTAATTATAAGACAGCTAAGAATATTTTAAAATCTGAATATTAAAATATTATTTTGAATCTTGTGAGTGATGATGTTTGGAATACTTCAACCCAGAAGAGAAGTGCCTTTGCCTCCGACAAGCTGAATGCATTAACTACATTTACAGCATCACAAATTTCATATTTACATAGTATTTACCTCATGCAACAAAGAGGCTTTAATTTAATACTTTGTGCAACATTCTTGGCTTTCAAAAATGCAAATAGGCTCTTTTGTTTTTAACCTACAAATATTAAACATTCCGTACAGTTCAGATGCTGACTGTAAAAATATAGAGATTTTCTGATCCTCAGAACGTTTATTAATCCACGAAAATACAGAAATACTAAATCCAAAACATTGTTTGAATGTGAATTTTAGTATTAACTCCCTAATACAGTCCATCATTAGTTTATTGGCTTCAAAAATTTTAAACGACTGCAGTTAAGTGAAATACAACAGCAAGTGTAGTGCTTTTCCATTGTATTTTACATCTCTTGTCATTGATATGAAATACAGAGATGGAAAAGTAGGTTAACCATTGCTGACCCATGGTTCAAATGGCAGCATTTTAATGTCAAACTAAGTCATGCGTCAAGCCCAAAGCTCAAACTTTGCACTAGCATGCCTACAGTTGGATGAGAATATTTTTAACAGTATTTTACAAAGCCTTTGATTGGCCACAAAGAAACTTAGGGAAAAAAATTAGATTTGTCTTCATAAGTTCTGTGTCCTTGATGTCTTAGTTTTAATTCAATGCATCAAGAATTAATGTTTCACTTCTTAGCACATGCCTAAATTATTTTTAAATAATAAAAATATATTAATGTTTCTGAATAAGGAATGCTTGCTCACAAACTAAGATATGTCTGTTGGTAATTTTGCTTGGAATAATTAAGGTAAATTTACATCTTACTTGTGTAAACTGTATTATGAAAACTGTTCCCTTAATCCCTGTCAGAGACACATTACATCAATGTATTGCAGGATTAATCTGGAGTTTATCCAGATTAATACATTTGCATTGAAAATGCAATTCTGATTATAATTAATCTAAAGTGATGCTAGATTAAAATGCCAATATAAATGAGATATTGGTGAGTTCTGCTTCACCAGATGAATTTTCAGCCCAATAAAAGCTGCTTGAACTCTGCTTCCTGATTATTCCACTGTACCATTTACTGAGATAAACTTATGCATTCAACAACATAGTGACACAAGTGCTCTAATGCTAAAAACAAGATGACAAGGTTTAGCTCCTCATTGGGTTCTATTTTAGAATATGGCATAATCTGAAAGGATTTTGAAACTGTCCAAATTTAATTGAAAAAAGTGAAAATCTATGTGGCGCATGTCAATTTGGCCGAAATTGAAACTGCCTTGTTGCAGTTGTGTCAATAAAGTTACCACTTAGTAAATGCTTACTAAACTTCCCTTTTTGATCTTTACGTAAGGCAGCGGTGTTCCTTTTTATCCCTCAAATAAAAAAGTTTATTTATTTTCAGACTCATTTTTGAGCTGATGTGTCTTCTGGATATAAAAGGACATCGAGTTACCTGGAGTCAATAGTTTTTAAACCTATTTCAGCGCTTTGGCTTCACTGCAGTCAACATAATTTAACCACCTTGCGTGCTGTAAAGGCAGCTCACGTAATATTAATTTTTGACCACAGTTTTCTCCTTGATACAAAAATCAAAAAAATACAAACTTAGACGACAAAAAGCAAATCATGCATCCTGCAATATCCGCCAAATAAAATAGAGAACAGAGGCTGTGGTATTTATACCAGATGCTGGTTTTATACAAGATGCGATTATAGGAGTACAACTTCTGCAAAAAGCATTAATTCAGAATTTATTGCTCAGGTAGAGAAGGCTGCTTTGTATTACTAAGGAAAATGACTAAAAAATAAGTAGGCTGAAAGGCCTCTGGTCAGTGATACTGATATGCCTCACCATAATGGAAAAAATACATGATTGGTATCTAATCCTGGGCTTAAACAAAATTAATATGTCATCAGAGGAATCACAAGTACAGCAAAGATTAATGAAAGGCGCTTAAAATTACAAGCACGCAAACTTATTTGATTAAAAAATAATCTCACTGGCCATTCTGTAATATTCTTCAACTTATCCGCATCTATCCTGTCAGATGGTTATGATTAAAAGTAGGTCAGCGTGAGGCTACTGATAGAAATCACATGTAAAACACACATGTGACGAATATAATTGAGATGGGGGAGGGGAACTGTGCAAATAATTTTAAGATCAAAGAAAATTTAATATGGAAAAATGACAAAATCTACAAGTATTACCAGAGTCTTTGTTAGACTTCTTGTTTTCTTTGTTGTCTTTTTCAGTTTTGTCCTTGTTATCAGGAGCACCAGCTGAAACAGTGGTTTTACCAGGGCCTTCAGAGTCTTCACTTTGCTCATCTGCAATTAAAAATGTGAGGGAGATTAGGAAAGCAGATTACAAACTGCAGGGTTTGTTTAGGGGAAACATTTACTCCATTCTGTATCCTGTACTTTATAGATTGGAAAAAAAACAAATAGCATATGCAGCCCAACACTAATTTCAAAGCCTTTTCTCATTATTGAAAGGTTAAGTCAAAGTAAAATACTATTTACCACTTGTATATCCAGAGTAATGTAGTTAATTGTATATCTGGATGTAAAATCAAGTTAATGTTAAACTTTAGACATTTTCTCACAACATTCATAAAAACGATTCCAAAACATATCTACATTTGTTGATACCTGTAGGTGGGATTTTATTAACAGTATATAATTGAATATAATCAAGCACAACATTTACTGAATGCCACAATATAAGATTGAACTAATTTAGCTCTTTGGCCATTTTGTGTTGATTGGAAAATGTCTGATTCATTTTAGAAAAGATGGCTGTCCATAGGGGGCACTCCTTCAGATGCAATTTAATATTCTCTCAAACAACTTTCAGTTGATGCCCATTTAAAACGTTTGCGATCGACCGATTGCATTGTGTAACTCCATCTATATCCATATCCAACTCTATAAATGCAAAAGCTGACACCAATTTAAATAGTTCTATATTCCTCCAAGTTGTAATCGTGCTGGATTAATCTGTTTATGCAGTTAGCTGCATGGCTAGGGTTACGCAGCACTAATCCATGAAATGCCCACTGTTCCTTTTCATCCTGTGATCATTTGTCTCTCACTGTGTTGGTGTCACATTTTAATGAATTTTTAGCAGTCTGAGTAATGCCAGATAACCAGTCCTGCAACTCCCACAGCACTGCATGCTGCGCTCATTGCATTTCAAAATAAAAATCATATTTGCAAATCCCGGTAGGAATTAAACAAATTAGGTGATGGAAACAAAATGGCGCAGTATTCTGTCAGTCAAAGCAAAAGACTGCACTCATCAGATTCATAAAATCTTAATAACCAGAAGAATTGACCCTGAGGAAGTGAACAGGTCCTGAGCTCACTGACATATACTAGCGCCCCCCCCACCACCCCTCCCCAGTTGTTGTTTGATAAGCAATGTTTTTGTTAACTGACTAAGACAAGTTAACCCCTTACATCCCATATTATTATTTCATTTTACATTTATGCACAACACATCAGCTCAGGAATAAATATAACATAACATTTTCATTGCAAATGCTCTAGTGATTGAAGGGGGAGAAATGAACACACTCTGAATGCTATGTTTTATTGATAGTGTTCTGACAGCAGGGTGAAATATTCCCTGTCATAAGCTGCAGCCGGTTGCAAAAATTGCTAGTTTAGCACTAAGATGACTTTTGGGTGACAGCATTCCAAAATTCTGAAATGTAGAAATAATAAACCTGAGTGCTGTGCTCAATCAGTGGATTAAAAATATTCTATGCATATATCACATGCTATGTTTGCTTTTACACACAAGTACAGATTGTTTAATTTTATTTTTCAATTTATTTGCTGTATGTATTAGATTTGATATGAACAGGTTTTGCCTTTACATGGAGACAAGAAATGGGATCATTTTAAACTGATCTCTTTTAATCCATCTCAAGGGTGTGTTAAAAACAGATTGATCTAAATTGATTTGTACCTTGATGTGCACAGATTAACCCAGTTCAGACTGATTAGAATTGGTTTCCAAACTCTATTGGACTGCATTTACTTCTCTTATTTGTCTCACTGGTGGTGTTTCAGTATTTTCCAATCCTGATTGTTAATCAAAGTGGAGACTCTGCGAGCTGGCTGGTCGCAGTAGGTGGACAAGGCTATATTTGTAAAGGTGGTAGGGGAGCACAGTTTGGGCTGCTGCGCGTCTGTGATCATGACCTGATAGAACTGTTAATGCGAAGTGCGCGCACAGCTCATATCCAGTGTCGGGCCCTACAACCTTAGAAAGCTTGTGAGAGACCTTTCTTTCTCATCCTCGGGAATTTATGCATTGTTCTTTTTTACTGGATTTACTGACCCATTTCCCGTGGGCAAGGAAATGAAGTGTCACGGAGTGTCCTTACCTTCGGGGGACATGAAATTTTCAAGGCTATCACGGCACACATTAATAAAACATGGTGTGTTAAAAGGCAAATTATGAACCCAGTAAGAGTAACTATCATCTGGGTCTCATCAGTCAGTTTGCTCGGTTTCTCTTCTGCCTTTCTGGTATGTGTTTTAAGAGCGAGAGAAATTCCCAGACATGTTCTCCTATACATCATCATGGAGTCTGACCCTGGCCTGACCCTCACAACAGTTTGACTAATCTGAATGTGAACAAAGACTTTATGTCAGCAGCACAGAGCAACTGTGGGATAGACTCTCCCCATCAACTTAATAGCAAACAGCAGTGCTGAGGCTATAACTTTAGAGGATTCCAACATGCCACAAACAAATAAACCTCGGAGGTAAACTGTTCACCAGATACATTTTTTTTATCTTGCTACCTCTCTATTTGTTTGAATGCAGCAAAAAGAAAATATTTGGACAAGAGCAACAGAGGTTTATTAGAAACGAGAAGCTGTTTATGGAAATACATATACTTTAAACCTTTTCAAAATTACTCCTATGTGCATTAAAATGATACATCCTGCTTGTAGTATATTTTCACTCAGAAACAAAATCCTATCTGGTTTGAGAAGAAATTGCACGGTTTTTACTGCACGGTTTTTACCTCACAGTTTTTACATTTAGTTTAAAAGACGGCTTTACTTTTCATGTTGTATCTCCAACTAAATGTGAAGTCATGTACTGCAGAAATTAAGAAGAATGATCAAGTAATATTTCCCTGGTTATAAGGAAGTGTATCAAATTAACGGCTGAAGGAGGACACGGCAGTCTATTTGCCTAATACGTTTCTCATTTTAAAAAGTGAGACTTTCAGGACCACAGGGTCTAAGTAGAGCTCAGAGTACTTTTTAATGCACAGGGTTTATTACATGCTGTGGTAAAAACAGGCATACTGCCATCCTGAATGTTGGAGCTGTAGCTTTTCTTAATTATAATCAAAATTAATTAGCAGAAACTCCAGGGTTAGGTGATCTCCAAAGTGAATTCAATGATATTTTTAACTGTCTTTTCGTAATAGATATATCACATTCTCAGTCATGCCAAATATCATAAGCTTATGCTTGAGCAATGATTCATTTCCTAATCTGCTTTCATCAGGAAAACCTAAATGGTATTAATTACAGTTTAAATATATGCTACTTTTATTCTGGAAATGAAACGCACAGTAAAAGGTGACTTTGAACAACATTTTTGATTTAAAAAGGTTAAAATATATGTTATGGAAAATGGCACAAGAGCATTAATCATCAGAATAAAATTAACATTTATCGAGTGCATTTTAACAAGGGGCTATCAGAATCTAGTTCTAGTCACTTGAATGTTTTTAGTCCATATTTTGCACATGCTGTTTGGAAGGTAACCACAATTAATGCCTAAAGCCCATTAAGCTTTAACTAAAATTATTCATAATATTTTACTTTACATTTCCCTCTGCCGGAAAACGTGCCCCCTTTTCCCCTCACCGTCTTCAGTCATCAGCCAAGTCAGTCTAGCAATGGTGTCACTGTCCAATGGGAAATGAATTCCTAGAGGGCAGAATTAGTCCTGCTATCCTCAAGGTGCCTCCTTCCATTGATAGAGCACTCTAATATTGCAAATGGTTCCATGCAGGGTCAAGAGCAAGAAACTTCCCCTTTCACCATATAAAGCATAAAAGCTCTCTGAGGGAATCAAGTTCAAATGCCACCTTCAAATGAAAATGGTTTGAATTTTTTTTATTCATTCATGGGATGTGGGAGTCGTTGGCTAGACACTCTGAATGAACATTGCTACTCTACCAGCTTTAAACACCTCTTCCATTTATTAAAAATAGTTACTAGTTTTACCTGAAGAAACATTTAAAGTAATGATGGACATCAGATTTACAAGATAAAGCAGAAAATGTAAAACATACAACTATGGATTGACTAGAAAAAAAAATCCAGATTGATAAGGTAGGAAAAAGTGAGTGTGTGTGAAATCCTTCTCTTCACCTTTGTCTCCAACTTTGGAGATGTATGTTTGGATTCTTTGGCCGTTCGTGCTCCGCTGCTGCTGACTGCGAGAATGGAGAATTTGGCACTGAACAAAATCTCCGTACACTGCAGTGGGACTGGAGAACCCCAGCTGCAGACAAGGTTGGAAAATCTGACCTGTGATTTTTGTTTACTCTAATTTTGACTCTGGAAACTGTATCTTGATGTCAGACTTCAACTGCCCAAAGGAGCAGCTTTCAATCTCTTTCACGAGATCAAACTCTGCCTTCTTCTTATGGGTAGATAATAATGACCCAAGGACAAAAACCTCTGACATACTGACAAAACTATCATGTTCCAGCTGGAAGTTAAAAGCATTACTACTGGAATATAGATCTCACCTTCACTAAGACTTATGCTTTGAAAGTGTTACATTATGTGGATTATAATGAGGTTCTAGCCACAGTGAGTGTCCTGTAACAATACCGTGAAAGGTGACCTAAAAAAGATTGGAATAAATATTTGGTGATCTAAGATCAGATGAAGTCTTATTGTGTGTGACTGTTTCTTACTGAGGATGGGTATTCTATGTAAACCTAAACTGAGATGCACTATTGTTGACAACAAAATCAGTCACTTGCGATCATAGTAGGTTTGCTGTAAAATAATCATAAATGCAGTTTTGTGTCACTGCACTTTGTTATAGGATCATTTACATTGATATTATGGAAAAAAGCAGATTTTGATCTTTTGCAATGGTATAACATGGAGCAGGTTTAACATTGAAATAAAAATCGCCAGAGATATAAACATTGTTGATAAACCATCACCTGTTTTAAACTATTGTGCAATGACAAAGTCTTGTGGTGTCATAGGAACCTGGGACACACTGCACAATTTGCCAGTTTTGCATGACCAATAAATATGACGGTATCATTACTGCAGATATGATATTTGTGGCAGCACCCAAAATAAATCTGAATCATAATATAGATGTTTCCATTTGCTCAAAGAACAGCCTGAAAGTGAAATCCAATTGAAATGGTATGCTTTTGCTGTAATGCCAAGTCTACGGTTGATTCTTTTAAAAAAAACAAAATGCATTTTCCCACAGGAGCATTTTAGACCATACTGTAGGAAAAGAATACTGATAGAAATAGGCTCCATCCTAAATAATCTGCATCCCTGCTATTACTAAAGGAAATGTCAGTGCCGTATCATAGCATAATATTCCTGAGCATTCAAAAATTCTTTCTTTCATCTGAATGAAGGACCGTCAACATGGATGTGGCTGGGGGTATTGGGGGCAGGGGGCTGAATTAGGTAAACAGGCGCACACACACTCACGGTAGGATTTGATATTACAAGATACTGGATACATACTTCACATTCTTGTCGTGGTCCATGCAAGTCAGTGCTTGATTTTCATCACATTTTTGTGGAAGGCCATCAGTACACAACTGTTTATAATAATATTCAAAAGCAGAATTTGAGATTTATTCTAAAACAAGCTGGAGATTACTCTTAAGGTATGCTATTGCATTTATATCACTGTTATAGTCTCAGAGCAGATTGACTAATCAGTGTAATAAAAGCCACATTGCAGACGCTGGAAATCTGAAATGAAAACCGCAAGTGTTTGAAAAACTCAGCAGGTCTAGCAGCATCCGTGGAGAGGGTAACAGAGTTACATTCCTATGATCAAAACTGTTCTGACAAAGGGTCATCCAGGTTCAAAACATTAGTTCTATTCTCTCTCCACAGATGCTGTCAGACCTGCTGAGATTTTCCAGCATTTTCTGCTTTTGCTTAACATTTCAAGTCCATTATGACCTTTCACCTGAACTGAAGAGAGAAAAAGTGGGGTATGGACGTTAAGTGGAACAAAAGGGAAGGTCAGGGATAGATTAGAGGGAAGGGGAGATTAAGTACCAAAGACACCTGGGAACAAAAAGCAAATGGAGTGCTAATGGTATTAGTAAAGAAACAAAGCATTGGTCCAGAGTAGGTGTAAATAGCAGAATAAAGGCTAGCTCCTTCTGAAAGGAAAACATGAGATCAAGATACAAATTGGCACACAGGGGAAGAAAAGTTCAAAACAGAGGACAGAGTTCATGGTGTGAAATTGTTGAACTCAATGTTGAGTCAAAAAGGCTGCAAAGTGCACAATCAGAAGATGAGTTGCAGCAGCAGGCAAGGACAGAAATGTGGGCATGAGAGCGATACAAATGACAAGCAACTGGAAGTTCAGATTCATACTTGTGAACTGAGTGGAGGTGTTCTGCAAAGTGGTCATCCAGCCTGTTTCATGTCCCCACTGCAGAACAGACCGCATTGTGAGCAGTGAATACTGTGGACTAAATTGAAAGTAATACAAGTAAATCACTACTTCACCTGGAAGTAGTGTTTGGGGCCTTGAAAAGTGAGGAAGTAAAGGGGCAGGTATTACATCTGATACCACATCTGGAGAAGGAGTAGGCCTTTCAGCCCCTGCTTGACAATTCAGTGAGATCATGGCTGATCTGATCGTAACCTCAAATCTGCACTCTACCTATGACCGATAACCTATCACCCCCTTGCTTACCAAAGACTCTATCCAACTCTGCCTTAAAAATATCAAAGGACTCTGCTTCCATCACCATTTCAGGAAGAGCACTTCAAAGACTTGGGACTCTCTGAGAGGAAAGATGATTTTGCCTCATCTCCATTTTAAATGAGTGACCCCTTTCTTTTTGAACAATCAATACCTTGGATAGGGGCTTCAATCACAAATCATAATTTTGATAACCTAAATAACAATTGATTGAGTTAAGGATTTGGTAAACTGAGGAATGCATTCATTTAGGTCATTATAATTAAGGAAAACATATTTATCTCAGGTTTCGTTTACATAAGCTATGCTCAACATATCAGCTGAACTGGTAATAGATGAAAAAATAAATCTGTAGCTGCTAATAAATATATAGAATCATAGAATCCCTACAGTGCAGAAGGAGGCCATTCAGCCCATTGAGCCTGCACCAATAATGATCCCTGCCAGACCCTATCTCCATAACTTCATGTATTTACCCTCCCAGTCCCCTTGACATGAAGGGGCAATTTAGCTTAGGCAGTCAACCTAACAAATGCAGCTTTGGATTATGGGAGGAAACCCATGCAGACACTGGGAGGATGTGTAGACTCTACATAGACCATCACCTGAGGCCGAAATTGAACCCGGTTCCCTGATGCTGTGAGGCAGCATTGCTAACCAATGGGCCATCCAATAAAAGTCACATGATTTTTTTTTCTTTTCAAATCATTTATGGCAGGAAGTATATGTTTCAGACTTATGGAACCTTTTTGTTTACTCACAAATTAGTTCAGCACCTTCCTCCCATTATTACAGTATAAATCTGATTTTAACTCTGCACAAATAGATGAGTTTTGAATGATTTCAAATCTCATCCTCTGGCTCTGATGATTTATGCTTAGAAAATTCTAGAGACAAAGATTGGTTAGAAAATCTGCTTAATGCTCCTTATGCCTAATTGATTTGTTTCAAATTCTTCTGTCTACTAATTTAGCAGAGGTATTAACTCATTTGTATTTAAAACAGTAAACAGTGGAACGTCACCTGAACACATTAACCTGGAATATGGAAGTATTTCTACCCCAACTTGCTTCAGAAATCTAGGTCTTCAAAAACCTACTGTCATAGTTGAATTTCTTTCTGAAGCAGATTCGATTGTTTTCCTACTGCTTATATCCTAATAGTGTGTTACATATCAGACTGAAAAACTGAAACCTCGTGAAACAAATGTATCTATTTCATTCATTTCTAACAGAAAATGAAGGATACCTGGGAGTGATTACAAGGTTGTAATCTAATTTAAGGTTCAGACAGTGTCATCAACCATGAGAATGGACTCAAGCAGTTTTAAACAATCATTTAAACTATTCAATTAGATTACAGCCTTGAAATCCCTCCCTGTATTTTCCATTATTCAGAAGTATATTATTTCAATTTTGTATGTGGGGATTGTATTCTGCTTTGGGTTATTGGTTTTTGTGTTGGTGATGGCTTTCCATGCAGATGCCAACAGTCAGTCTAATTGTATTCTGAGCCACGATGTTATTCACACAAAAGGATTAACAAGTATGTTACTCCTGCTGGCTTATAAAAAGCCTACAATTAATTAGAACAACAATGTGCATTTAGACAGTGTCTTTAATGAAGTAAAACTTCTCAAGGCACGTCACAGGAGTATTATTCAACAAAACTGTATACAACCCTAAAGTGAGCAGACATTATACTTAGCAAGCGCTCAGCTATTGCATGGAGTACAGTGTTTGGCTAGTTATCTAAAATAAGCCATGTGATTGCAAGGATTTTGTTTCACACTGCAGGTAAGCCCTTCAGTGCACAATATCAGTTTGGTTTTGGCCTCTGATAATTAACTAACGTGTAACAATGCATCATGTGACATTTGACTGTTGATTTACAATAATCCCATCATAATTTTTCACCAGAATGTGTTGCTGTTTTTCATTTTTGATGCACTATATTTCATCTTGATTCATTCACTCCACAAGGCTTCACAAAATAATTATTTAGTTGCTAATTGGGAAACACAGTTTTAAATGATTTCCTGTATTTTAAGGAAGGCCACATAGAGATCAAACAAAAATCAGCCGATAAATATCGTAATAAAGAACTATAGGACACATTGCCCACCTCCTGCACTTTTATATTAATTGATGTGAAGTATCTTTCAATCCAACATAACCAGACCTGTGGGGAGGAGATTCAACAGTATCAGCCTTCTTGCATCAGCACACAACTGATTTTTCAACAGGTTGAATGGAATTAAATCTCACTATTTTACAGTCAGCCCAGCCATCGGTGCTTTATAGTTTTTTTTCACAACACAATACAGCAGCTGCTTATTCCAGCCAAGATAACTGACCACATTCATCACCAAATGCCTCAATTTCACTCAAGGTCAGAACATTAAGGCAGCAACCACTAATCAGCCATTTTCATGAGAAGCTTGCAGAATCTAGCCAAACATGCTGTGCCTCAGTTGAAATATACATTTGCAATTTAATAGCGTGAAAACCTCACAGGCATCCAATCTGAATGATTGTAGAATTTTGTCCTCAGATTTTTTTTACATTTAGATACTGAAGTTAGCGAGGTAGTTCACATAAGATAATTGTGATGATGAATTATACTCTTATTTCACTGATAATGGAAAGAACCATCAAGCATCTGTTTGCAGGATACATAGTTTATGTATGGATTGCTTTACAATGTTCAATGTCGAATGCCAAATCGTAGCAGACAGACTTTTGAATAGATGGATATATATTCTCAACCAATTCAAGCAGCACAGGAAACAGCAGCTGATCGAAAACTGTGTGCAGGTTTAAAAAAATATGGAAATGGTATCTTAATATTCTGTCAGTGAATATTGCTTATATCATTGTTCCTGCAACAGGACAGCAAGCCTGATGGAAACAATTATCATTGCATTAAAAATAATCAAGATAAAATCCTTTCCATTCTGATATTTTTCTTCTTTTCCCTTGTTTATTAAAGGATGATTTTAAACATCTGTCTCTTAATTGTTTCATCTATGTTGAAGCCGAAGGGTAAAAATTTCACACACGCCTTCCAACGTGACCTGTGGTTAGACAGAAAACAGTTTTACCAGTCACCACGCAGCTTCCTGTCTATAACTTCTGAAAGCACTAGAGGCCGGGGTTAATGGCCTTTCCAATCTCTGTGATAAGAATTCATTTTGTTCTATTACCAGCAGTTATCGTGGAGTCTGCTGCATCACTTCAGCAGGGTTCAATCAATGAAAGAACCTAATGAAGTAACCAGCTGTAGCTCCATTTCCCTGGTCAACTCTATCAGACAAATAAGATCTATCAGACAAATCCCAAGCCCTTTCTTAGTAACAGCATCTTCATAGGCAAAAGTTTACACGCATTCAAATTAGTGCCATTGAAGTATTTATTTTTAATAACATGTTTTTATATTGCTTTCAAGAAAGGAGGAGGAGGATGAAGTGGACTTGGAAATTGCAGCATTGAGGGCGACAGTAATGGCAATGTGTTGGAGCGCTGCAAATGGTTGGAGCATTCTCTTTTTCCCCACGGAAGTTTCAGTAATGAATTAACTGCAGCATTTAAAAAAATGTTGCGTTTCTTCTTTTGAACTGCTGAAGAACTGTAAGACCTGCTCCATCCTTTGAGAAAATGCAAGTTGTTTATTGTCTCCTTGTTTGAAGCTGCAGATGTGACATCTGTGAGAATTAGCAAACTGTATCACTTCCAACAATCATCACTTTTATAAGGAGAATTAACATTGTGGGAGTTTTTATTTTTCAAGCGTATGCATCCTTCAGATAAATAATAAAGCTAGATTTGACTTCTTATTCCTATTTGGCAATGACTTTACAAAATGAATTATCCTTCAAAAAAAGCAATGGTTTTTACAGCATGTAAAACATGCATTTGAGACCTATTGACAACCTGCTAATTACCAGATGAAAGGCAGCACAATAATAGCTTTGCTACTTTGGAGAACATTCTTTGAGAATGAAGACTGCTTTTTTGTTCCTTCTTCTGACACAATTGGCAGAATCTTACAATCTTGGTTTTTCAGTGCAGGGCAGGTCCATTCCTGGGGTCTAACTTTGATGAGGTTTTTCAGGTCTGCCCACCTGCGCAATCTTCCCGGAGGTAGGCATCCTCAACCCACTAAGGGTGGTGTGTGAGTTGATTAAGTGGGAGTGCCATTCGGACTGCCCACAGCTGTGGACAGCTGGCAGCCTCACTGGGAGAAGTGATAGGGTCACTTATCATGACTGATAAGATTCCACTCAATGAAATTCGCTGAGGCTGTTTGCACCTTCTATCAAGTACAGCAGTGCCACATTGAGCCAAATCATATCAGTCTGTTATTTATCACGCCATATGTTTCAAGCTCTGCTTACCTCATTCTGTTAAATAAAACAAAGTAACCCACAATTAGCTAGATTAGCTGGCTCTTCAAATCCAAATTAATGGAAGTAATGGAAAGGAAAATAGCCCAGAAGAGGAGCCAATAAAGCAATTTCTGAGATTCAAATCCACATGTATGCACAGAAAATATCTATTCTATAAAAACCAAAACAATATTACCTGTATCTATTCAATGGAATAGGCTGTGTGTTTGGGCTTAGAAGTAGACAGGTTACTTAAGTTGCACATGTATCTCTTCTAAAAACTTGAAGTCTTCTACAGTAATACAGTAACCACTTGAGTTTGAATAAAAATGAGTTATTTATTCAATGATTATGAATGCAGTTTCTATGAAAGTCTCATTATACTTTATGATATTGAAAATAATTGAAGCCTATTGCATTTTACATTCCACAAGCAAATAAGACCTAAAATGCCAATGTGCGCAAAACCATTTTTTTCATTCCATTCAACCTAATACGTCAACCTCTATTGCATGGAATTATACAAATAACATTTCATAACAGTAACTACATATAATGAACCACTCTGAGGTGTTTTCTACATGTAGTCTTCAACCCGAACTCTTACTCCATTGCACAAGTGAGTTCAAGTCCAATTTAAATCCTTGAAATGTATAGATTTCATTGGGAAAACTAAAGGATCATGGGTATTCCAAGCCATACATGAAAGCAGATAAGATTATTACACCCAGAAGGCTGTTTAAGAACATATGTCAATTTTCTTTTATGGAATGTACTGATTGTGTGCTATTGATTGCATCTTAAACAAAGTTGTTACAAAATCCAACCGTTAACAATTCACATTGAAAGGAACAATCGATATTTAAATGACTCTCTTCATTGATTTAAAATTAACTTTCAATTAAGAGATCCATATGACTTTTAAATGTAACACTTATCCATTCCAGCGAAAAGGTACAATTATTGATACTCTTAAACAGCAGTGGCTGCTTTCACATCGATTCGGTCATTTGTGCTGTGATTCGTTAGCGTCATCGGCCTTAAAAACACGTCCAAAGCTTCACAAAGCCTTAGACCACGAGCAGATGCAAGGATGGGTTTGTTATATCAGCATGCTAACATGCTCTCCATTAAAGTGCAAGAAGCTTGGAAAATAACAACAGGTAGGACAAATGGAGCTGCAATTATTTGGAAATGTATCTTTACCTGTATGGTGCTGCTAAATACCTACAGATTTTAAAGCAATGAAACGGTAAGGCTGCTAGATTGCACTGCAATAGAGTGATCCTTTACTTTGACTAATTAAACTATTGATAGTTTTTGTTTTTGTAGACGAGCAATGGACTAAATCTTTAACAGCTATATTGATCCATCTAGAGCTCAACTATACATATTTTGGCTATGATCAACTTGAGAAGATATCTGAGTGTGTATCATTTAATGTACTGCTTGATATCGTTGACACACAATTTGTGTAGTGTCTGACATGAAATCCAATGTCTTAACACAGGGAATGGTACTTAGACCTTATTAAATAGAATACTGCAATTAAAGTTATTAGCACTATTTACATGCAGCCTTGTTAATTTGCAAACAATTAGAACTAATGCTAGCTTCTAATTAAGCTATGCTGCTGAACTGAACTGAGTGGTTAATTAGAAGGAACTGAATAAGAAATATGCCCCTTAGCCTGCCAATTTCACAGCACTTTGTAACTCTTCACCTCGTGTTGAATCCAAGCAACAAAAGCATTTGCATTAAGTGCAGTTTTACAATGAGTGTGGTTTATTGTGCCCTCATGCAGCAGGTGTACCCTGTACATTGTAGCTATTATTTTCATTTGGCATGACTCACCCAGTGATTAAACAAAAAGGTGCAACAGAAAAGGACGAAAAGGGAAACAAAGTGTCAGGACTGGGACTTGCTGATTCAATTGCAATTATGATAGAATGGCATTTATAGCTCTCTTGAAATGTCCAGGTTTATGTGACACTGCAGCTTTTTATATTGCACTGAAAATGGACAGTTCTGTTAATGAACGTTGATGGATTCTGTTCAATTGGCTGTTTTTCTTTACTTTTTATCAAATACATTGAAACTAAAATTTCTATTGCCTTGTCTTCAGGGATGCATGGAACGTGCGTTGGAGTTTGGAAAATGGTGTGCCAAAAATTAACGGATATCGTTCCAAATAATTACCTTAAAGGGCCAAGTCTTTCAATTCAATGGTCCAGGTGGAGACAAATGTACAAATAGTTTATTAATGTGACCAAATCCAGGACATATTCTAAAAAAAACCCAATAGGCTCCTGTACTTTTTACAACATTGGCACAGGCAAGAGGTAAACGCTGGGATGAGAGTAGGTCTCCTTCACAACAACACGGTATTCAGCGACATAAGACATCAAGGAGCCCTTGCAAAACTAAGGTCAACTGGGGATAAATGGGAAACTGTCCAGTAGCTGGAGCCGAACCCGATGGAATTGCTTGTTGGACGCAAGTCATCACAGTCACAGAGTGTCAATGCTGGGGACAGTCCGAGCAGCCTCTTAAATTCCATCTTCAACTGCTTTACCAAAGACTTCCCCCTTCAACATGAGATCAAGAGGGAGAATCTTCTCTGATACTCCTTCACTGGAGTTGCATACACAACTCCTCTAATAATGATGTGACCATGCCAGCCTACACGAAGCACCAACATTCAGACACAGATTAACAAGTGGCAGGAAAAATTAATGCTACATAATTACCATCTCCAGCTCGAGAAAGATTTAACCTTTGGCACCAACAAAGCTGAATTGCCCATCATTGGCATACGGGGAGGGTCACCACTGAACAGGTGCTTCATTGCAGCAGTGATATCAAGATGACAGGCTATAAGCACATGGCAATGGACGGACACTTTTCAGCAGGTAATTCATTTCCTCATCCCTCACTGTCTCTTCACCATTAGAAAGGCTCAAGTATATTTTGAAATATTTATACCTCATCTAGATGGGTTCAGTGACAACAGTACTCAAGATGCTTGAGGTTTTCCAGGAAAAAGCCATATCCTCACCACTAAACTCAGAAGTGGCAATCTTACCAGAATTTGGCAAAATGTCAGGGTCTGATTGAAAACTGGCATACAAGAAACACGCCATTTTTCTCTTCAGACCTTCTGTCACCATCAAAAGAATGTGGATGTGTTTCACACCATTATGTAGGGGAGCAGGACAAAACATTAAAAGCCCGGCTACACTGAGATCAGTGTGCCATGCTTAAAGGGTGGCCCGATCAGAGGACAAAAATAATCCATCTCGGATCAACACCTCCCCCCCAGCCAAGGTCTCAGGGTTTTCCGCCTGCGTGTGATCAGAACAGGCATCACCCCACCCACACTCCCCCTTGCAACATGACCACCCCCCCACCCCATCTCAAGATCAAAGTCAATACTCCACATCCACCCCCCACCCCCCCCACTCCATGTCTGGGTGAACCTATTGTAAACCTCACCAGTGTGCACGAAAGTATGGTGAGTGGTCAATGGATGACAGGGCAGGGAGGGGGAGGGGTGTTTGATTATACACAAATATCTTAAAGACATACTGAAATCAGTTTCACACCCACGATTATCCTCTCAGCGAGGGGCAGCAAAAATTGGAAAATGCGAGCAAGATTCGAGCTTTCTGAGTTTTGCCGGATCCTGAAGTCCTGTTGCCATTTCCACAGTTGATGAGAGTGGGCTCAGGATCCCACCCAGTGTTCACCATGAGTGCCAGGTACTGTGCAGCAATTACTAAATTTACCTCCTTTTGCAGAGAAATCTACCATCAAGAAGATGATAAGTAAATAAGAACACAGGGTACTCCCCAGGTTACACCGACTTGGAAATGTACTACATTTTTTTTAAACCATTCCTAGACCAAACTCTTGGGATTCCCTACTCACCATGATCATAACTGTACTTTAGCACAAAGAATGCAAGTTGCACTTACTAAAAGCTCACCATTTTTTCAAGCAATCAGGATGGACAATCTTAAAATCCCTACAGTGTAGAAGCAGGTTATTCAGCCCATCGAGTATGCACGGACTCTCTCAGAGAGAGCATCTTACCCTATCTCTGTAACTTCACATATTTACCCCGTTAATCTCCCCAAGCTACACATCATGGGCCACCAATTTAGCCTGGCCAATCAACCTAACCTACGTATCTTTGGAATGCAGGAGGAAACCAGAACACCTGGAGGAAACCCACATGGATACAGGAGGAACGTGCAAACTCCACATAATCACTTGAGGCTGGAATCGAACCCGGGTCGCTGGCGCTGTGAGGTAGAAGTGCTAACCAGTGTGCCACCATGCAGCCGCAATGATATACTCTTTCCAGTGTCTTTTTAGGTCATGGGAATAAATTATAAAACTTTGGGTGGAATCTTACTAAAATATTTCAAGTGTCAGGCTCAGATTGAAAAAACAGCATGAAACTCTTCAGCTCCACAGACCAATTTCCTCTCCAGATCTTCAGCCTCTTACACTAAAAAAAGAGTGGACAAGGTTGATGCTGTCACTCTAGCAGAATGAAGCCTCCTTAAGGCAACAAGTCCAGCTCCACAGATATCAGGGGGCCATCTTTAAAAGGTGCCCCAATCAGAATATAAAATAAACCTTCCCACCACAGAGATATCAGGGGCTCTCCCCCCATCTACTCTGCCCTGACAATCATCACCAACATTGCCTTCTCCAAAAATCCCCCCCTCCACTGAAAAGTATCTCTGCATTCCCTCTCCCCCAACAAGTATGGCCAGCATCACCCCCTCAGTGCCTGCTCACCACCCCCCTCCACACACATACATATAAATGACCACCCTTCCCCAATGGGTTGCCCACAAGGGCTCACCTCTGGCACAGGTTGGCACTGTGCCAACCTGTGCCAAATGGAAGTGCCAGGGGAGCGCCAGCACACTGCCTGATTATGTCCCTCTCCCCTAAGGGCTATACTTACCCCTTTGCCTCCTGAGGGATCTACTTGATTGTCTCTCATTTGGCCAAAACTGTTGTGATGTCATGTGGGCGAGTTATGAATATTTAGTGAGGTGGATCATGTGGTGGGGAGGGCGGTTAATAATATTTAAATTCAAGTAATTCCATTTCAATGAGGTTTTTGATCTTTGTGGGTGCTAACCTTGTGATGTTGCCACTGGCGAGAGGTGGGTAAAATTGGGAAGCGCAATCTCTCTGCGGAGAATCGTGTTTCCCAAGTCTCTCTGGATTCTCTGTTCACATCACCATTCTCTCTAACGGAGAATATGGGTTGAAAATCCCCCTCCCCCAATACCTTTGCAGCTCAGTCTGGCATTTGGACATGACATATGCCATCAGTGAGCTTTGTTATTGTTTAAAACATGTGCGAGAACGTTAGGGAGAAAGTTCAAAGAGTTTTTAACAACAGTTGTCTGGTATCAAAGCACAAAATAAAGATGAGGAAATCTCACTCTGCTTTGATTCAGAGTTTATTTAGGTCTTTACACTCAATGTGTACTCTAAGTTAAACATTTGTACAATGCCATTCTGGCTGGTAATAAATTAATTTATTGTACTCATTCACAGCCATCTTTGCCCAAATGTTTATTGTTTCACAGAGAAATAGGAAGCTCAGATGAATATTTAATTCCATAATTCATTATCAATGCAAACAAAGCAACACAGGTTTTATATGAAAGTAAATTACTGCAGATGCTGGAATCTGATTTTAGTTTTCTATCAGTCCCCATTCAAAAAGAAAAGGTGCTCTTTCTGCTATAACAGAGAACTACTGCCCTAAACTTCTAGTTGAGTTACAATAGCAGGCGAAAGGCAGTTCTACTTATTATAATATCATAGAAATTTGCAATGAGGCATATACGGGTGTTGAATTAACAATGATTCAAGCACAACTATATAAATCTGAGAATCATGATCACCTTGTCTACAGTGTATATAGCATAGTTACCCATTATGATGGAATTGCACAAGTCCCTTTATACTGACACTATTGTGAGCTGATGCCACTCAGTCTCCTGCTTGCTGCTTTTTTATGCCATGCCCAGTGATGTCTGCTCAACTGAAGTTAAAATTGCCTCAGGCTGACTTATTCAGTACCTCTGGGTAGCTTGTGATGTAATCCCTGAGAGTAAAATGCAAGCAAGCTAATTATATAAAGAATCAGTTTTTTTTATACATATAATCTGCTCCTTTCCACCTCACCCATTGGCGTACTACTTAATACTGTAAATATTTAAAGTCCTCATTATGGCTGATGATCATCACCATCACATTAATGCGAGGCAAATTCTTTATGAGCTAATGAACGTGGAATATATCACTGTTATTTTAACTGCTGTACAATTAAGAAGTCTCATCATAAATGCAGACACAAAAATGTAAACTTCACTCCATCTTAGATTAACTTGTAATTTATTATTTTCCCATCTTATCACATTCTGTAATGGTACAACTATCAAAATGCAAAAAGCTTCTGAAGTTATTGTGCTGGCAAGCAACATGACCAAGATCAAAAGGTACTGATGTGTGAATTCGATGCCTTAGCCACCCCCTGAAATGTCTAATCATATAATACAAGCGTGACATAATTCAGCATATATTATGACAGTAGCAATTACAGAAAAGTGCATGACACCATTATTTCCAACTGGAAATTAGATGATTATGCTAATTAAGTGACAGATAGCAGGTGGCACAAAGCGGCTGTTACATGCCTGTCTGATCCACAGAGAGACTCACAGTCGAAGTCTGCATGGCCTGCCTCAGCAATGAGTGGCTCAAATGCTGTTTAGTCCCTCAGCGAGGGCTTGGCATTTGCTTTGATTTTGCACTTCCTTATCACATCAAAGAGGTGAAAAAGGTAATTTTACAGGCTGGTGTGAAAAATCCACTGGCACTTTACCAATTTCAGCTGCTGCTATTTGCATGAGTATTAGCATATCACCAGCGTTACATTATAGCAACCCAGTGGTACAGATGAATCATTTTGAAGGGATGAAGTGCTCAACACACCAAGCTGGTGTCTGCAGTGAAACCCAGTGAGTAAAGATGGAGAAATTGCAACTCCCTTTATAATTAAAAGATTACAATTTCTAAATGGAGATTGTGTTCCTTTTGGAGAGTGAAATTCCTCCACCCCCTACCTCCCAGTGGAAATGTAAACTCTGATGCTTCATTATTTTGAAGACTAGTTTGATCTAACTTCCTTTCATGGAAATCACTGCTTTCGGCTCCTTGGTGATTTTGATTGGTTGGATGTGCCAATGAAAAATTGATTAAATAGAAAGAGTTTGGCAGCTTCATGACATCACTGATTTTATTTGGAGATATCTGGGATGTTGCTGAGTGACATGGGCTCTGTGAGAGTACTGATGACAAATAGATTTCATTTTGGCAAATGCTACAAGAGGACTTTCCCAGACAATTCCTCCTAAACCAGCACTGCTTCTAATAGCAGTGAACCTTTCTGCAAACCAGACTTCAATCTGATATGACATACAAAAAACAAGTTTCAGGAAGAATATTTTATTTTGTTCCATTGGAGTGGGCATTCTCACTATCAGCTCTTCCTTTTATTCCAGATGGAGAAGTGGGTATTGGGTTGAGTTTAACTCTCTGAGCTCACTCCTATCCAGAAACAGAAAATGTCCCCTTTCTGAAAATGCTCAGAACATTTCAAACACAGGAAAGTCTTTCACACTGCATTCCTTTTTGTGAAGTATGCAGTCCATTGTAGAAATCTCACCTAGAAAAGAATATAACCATTGTGCTGGAGCCCCATACATTTTGGCAGGGTGGCAGTGATTTTAAGTTCAGTTGATTGTTTACTGTAATTAAATAAAACTTGTTCAGTCTTTGTTGAAGCAAGTATGCAGGATAGCATAGCGGTTAGCACTGCTGCCTCACAGCACTGGGGTCCCAGGTTCAATTCCGGCCTTGGGGTGACTATCTGGAGTTTGCACATTCTCCCCGTGTCTGCATGGGTTTCCCTCAGGTGCTCATGTTTCCTCCAACAGTCCAGAGATGTGCAGGTTACTGAATTACTACTTAGTGTCCCATCAAGGTAAATGTGTATGATTACAGGGATACGGCAAAGGAGAGGACCTGGATAAGATACTCTGTCAAAGAGTCAGTACAGACTCAATGGCCTAAATGGTCTCTTCAGCACTGTAGGGATTCTGTGATTTTATTCTATGACACAATTCATAAAAAATACATGGCACATTGACTATGGAAAAGCCTGTAAATTTCTGCAGTGGCTGTTCTTTATAAATCTATTGTTCCTTCAAGTTGTGCTTGGAATCATATTACCCACAAATTTATTATAATACTATACATCAAATTGAGTGACGACAGCAGGGGGTTCATGGTGTGGGAGTCACTGGGCAAGGGGTTCAACAGCAAGGACAGGGGTGTGGCTTTCACTGGGTGTCTTTAAAGGAACAGGGCGCTCCCCATTCCCAAAGGTCAACAAAATGCATTGCTTGTTGTACACGCCACATAGGGATCTTCCCCACCCATTCCACTTTCACCCCCACACTCCAGCTGCTGGGTCAATACCAGAGGTGGCAGGATGAGGCTCTTTAAGTGGCCATTAATTGGCCACGTAAGGGCATCAATTGTTTGACTGGTAACAAGCTGGGTAAATCCACATGCTTTCCCACCTCAGACGGAATCTGCTAAAGGATGGCAGCCACTGCCATTGCTCTCTGGAGGGCCGTGTTCCGGAGAGTGCGGTAAATCTGCAGAATGCATGCAACTGTTGCTGAAACATACTGCAGAATGCCACCTGACCAAAACCCAAAGCCTAATGGCCTGCTTGACAGCACTACTGAGCTGATTACTTTGGTTTTAGCATCTCTATTTCAGATTCATGTAGAAGGGTTAATAGCCATCTTTTGAAGAGTTAATCCTTGATCTCTAGAGTTCATCCATGGAGGTTGGGAAGGTGGAAGTGAAGAGTTTCAGCTGGCTGGACTGCTGGAGGATGAAGGAGCCATGGCAACTGCCAGGAAAGTGAGCACACACGAGGAAACTAAATCAGCCGAACACGGAGGGAACAGAAACTCTTCCAGTTGGTGAAGCTGACTATCATGTCAGTGGGTGTCTTGATGGTCACATGTATGTAATCAATGATGCTCTACACCTGTAGGGGTGTATGTGTGTGCTGCCAAAAAGCTTTTATTAATATGTCTTGCGTTATCAATGAGCACATTCCAGCTGTGTCACATAACAGTTGACAGTTACAACACTAAAGTTGGAGGAGTTGTAGACAGTGAGGATGGATGTTACAGTTTGCAGAGGGACACAGATAAGCTGCAGAGCTGGGCTGAGAGGTGGCAAATGGAGTTTAATGCAGAAAAGTGTGAGGTGATCCACTTTGGAAAGAGTAATGGGATTACAGAACATAGGGCTAATGGAAGGACTGTTGGTAGTGTGGACGAGCAGAGAGATCTCAGTGTACATGTGCATAGATCCCTGAAAGTTGGCGCCCAGGTTGATAAGGTTGTTAAGAAGGTGTACGGGGTGTTAGCTTTTATTGGTAGAGGGATTGAATTTTGGAGCCGTGAGATCATATTGCAACTGTACAAAACTCTGGTGCGGCCGCACTTGGAGTATTGAGTGCAGTTCTGGTCGCTGCATTATAAGAAAGATGTGGAAGCATTGGAAAGGGTGCAGAGGAGGTTTACCAGGATGTTGACTGGTATGGTGGGAAGGTCTTATGAAGAAAGGCCGAGGGACTTGAGGTTGTTTTCATTAGAGAGAAGAAGGTTAAAAAGTGACCTAATTGAGGCATATAAGATGATCAGAGGGTTAGATAGGGTGGACAGTGAGAGCTTTTTTCTTTGGATGGTGATGGCTAACACAAGGGGACATAGCTTTAAATTGAGGGGTGGTAATTATAGGATGGATGTCAGAGGTAGGTTCTTTACTCAGAGGGTAGTAAGGGCATGGAATGCCCTGCCTGCAGCAGTTGTGGACTCGCCAACTTTAAGGGTGTTCAAATGGTCAGTGGATAGGCATATGGATAACATTGGAATAGTTTAGGTTAGAGGGTCACTAGATTGGTTCCACTGGTCGGCGCAACAGACGGCCGAAGGGCCTGTACTGTGCTGTAATGTTTTATGTTCTATCAGATCCTGTCTGATGATGTACAGAGATTATGGGCATATCAATTAAAAGCATGCCACATCACCCCACTGTGCACATTTACCCTTTCATGGGGAATGCTGAATTCCCTGTGATGTTCATGAATGGATCCTGTTTGTGAGTCTGCCTCCACTCACTTGGCCTTCTCCAATCAGCACACCGAGCTCATGTGCCCCTGTCAAAATCAGAACATGTCCCTTAATCCACTCTCAGTGAATTCTTCAACCATCTTAAGTGCATGGTTAATGGGCAGGGTAGGATTTCAGAACTGCCCTCTGCCCATCCTATTGAAAGTCACCAGTGCTGGGAGTGGCATTGGGAAACCAGCATGCCAACCAATACTGGCATTTTCTTTCCTTCCTGCCTCTGTTGCAGTACCTGACAAGACCACAAAATACAGTCCCTAATGTGTGCTGAATTAGATTCACATCAGGATCCATTGATGAGAAAGGCTAAATCAGTCTTGTCCTAATCATCCAGTCACTCCTGCTGAAAAGGATGCGTATGCCTGTATGTGTATCGCGCTTGTAAGAAGATCAAAGGCAGACGTGATTTCACTGACTGTGATATTATATCACAATAAAATGGTTTGCGGAAACTCAGATCTTCATGTGAGGATTAGCTGCTCTCATGCGGTACAGAATACCTGATAACTCTGATGATATTATATCATCAGTCCACATCTTCAGGAGATAAGGAATAAACTCGGACAGGAATGGTAACTGTATAAAAGTGCTTGGAAATGCCACACTTAAGAAAAAGTACAGTTCCTTTGGAGACCTATTTCTTTCCTTACCCAATTGAGCTGTTCACTCCTATGTTATGCTCATCTGGTCAGAGACCTCAGACACCGAATTGATTCGAAGGTGAACTCCTCTTTGAGGCTGTAACTGGATCAAATTTATTTATACATTTAGTCCACTTTCTTTTCCAATCAGAAATCATTCTTGACCACTTTAGCCTGGGAGTAACAATGACAATTGTTTGTGTATTCGAGGCTACCATCTCAGCACAGGTAACAGCAGTAGGATTCTTTAGAGCTTGCAGAAAATTCTCCTATGAATTGAATGCATTTCTGTGCCATTTTGCATGGAGCATCAGATAGCGAGACAATGAGACTGTGCTGGTAGAGGAAGTGTAGGGAATTTTACCATCAAAGGTGCAAAAATAAACACAACTCAAGCGAGAAAAAAAATGCATAAACCCACTACCAAAGAGTGTCTGAATTCCTATTTTCACGATGCTCTTAAATCCAAATTAGGTGGAATGCTGCCCTGGAAAATATAGGCAAAATTTGAATGAATTGAACAATTAATGCCTGATGTAACTAATAATTAGTGATAGAAAAACTGAAAATACTGTACTGTAAAGACTAGCTACAACAAATGGTGTCAGAGCATTTCCACATAGAATGCCTACAGTGCAGAAGGAGGGAATTCCACCCATTGAGCCTGTACTGACAACAATCCCACCCAGGTCCTATCATTTAACCCTGCCATTACATATTTAGCCTGCCCCTGACACTAAGGGGAATTTAGCATGGCCAATCAATCTAACCTGCACATTTTTGGATTGTGGGAGGAAACCAGAACAGCCAGAGGAAACTTACGCAGACATGGGGAGAATGTGCAAACTCCACACAGACAGTCACCCAAGGCTGGAATTGCACCCAGGTTCCCAGTGCTATGAGGCAGCAGTGCTAACCACTGTGCCACCATATTGCCCCTTTATTCCACCACTGCTGCAGGACACAATCACAAACACCAAGTTCTTGTAAGGTTCTGCATCTGGTACTGAGAACATGCTCAGTTTCGGGATGGGCCATGTGGTTCACATGGAGGATCCCTGCATACCAAAGTCAGTGTTCCACAGTCAGCTGAGCATGGGGAACCCACACCATTGAATGGCCCAAACTTCAATACATTCTGGAAACCAATCACACAGCCCGCAACTTGGACTTCCCCCTGCCCCCCAGATCCAAAGCAGAGAGGTCTCTGACATCAAGAAATTCTGACAGTTGAGCAGGATAGGATTAAATCCCAATAGGACAAGTAAACACGTGACAAGGCCAGTGCCTTCACCCTCCCATCCAACTGTAACTTTGTGTTGAATATTTGTAATTGGAAATAGTTTAACATTACATACAAGACAACACCAAACTAAATGATGAACAATTGATCTCTTCACTGAGCACTCATCTGTCAAAGTGATGGGATAATCCATCAAACCATTTAAATTCTCTATATTTTGCTTTGTTGTCCCTTAATAGATTTTATTTACCGTTCAATTTTTCTGACATGTACCCAAGTTATTTTTTACGATTAGATGAATTGAAATGGAAGAGGGAATTGAGATTAGGTTGGTTTGATTCCTTCTGACAGAATATTATTTAAATGGAGAGAAACTGCAGAATGCTGAGGTACAGAGGAATCTGGCTATTCTTGTACAAGAATCACAAAAGGTTAGCAGGCACTTACAACAAGAGGGGCAGTATTTTCACTCAGAGGGTAGGGTGAGTGTCTTGAATGAGCTGCCAGAGGCAGTAATAGAGGCTGGTACAACTTTGTCTTTTAAAAAGCTTTTGGACAGTTACATGGCTAAGAAGGGTATAGAGGGATATGGGCCAAATGAGGGTAATTGGGACTAGCTGAGTTGTAAAAACTGGGCGACAATGACGAGTTGAAAGGCCTGTTTCTATGCTATAAATCTCTATCACTAAGTGATTAGAAAGGAAAGACAAAAAGAATGGCACGTTGGTTATCACTGCTGCCTCACAGTGCCAGGGACCTGGGTTTGATTCTGGCATTGGATGACAGTGTGAAGTTGACACATTCTCCCCATGTCTGCGTGGATTTCCTCCGGATGCTCTGGTTTCCTCCCACAATCCATAGATGTGCGGGTTAGGTTGATTGGCCGTACTAACTTTCCCCCAGGCAAAGCTCTGCCATCATCCCCCACTCCCACAACCCCACCCCCATGCCCTTCTGTCTCTTCTATCAAGTGATGTCCTTTCATCCACCCCTCACAGTCCTTCATACCACCAATGCTAAGCTCTACCCTTCCACCCAAGCCCCTTAGTCCCACATGACTACTCTGCCAAGCCCTTCCATTCCTCTCACCTCCATGCCTCCTCAAGCTCTACCCTTCCATTCTGTGCCATCATTTTGTTCCCCCCCCCACCCCTATGCCAGGCTATGGCTATGATGCAGCTTCTTCAACAAGCTTAATGGATGTTGGCTCTCAGCTATGCCCCATTATGTACGCTTGGCTGAGAGTCCAGATAGCTTTAAGAATGCTAAGAAACCTGCTCCAGAGAAAACATTGTTTGATTGACAACTCAGGTTCTCAGATTTCTGGCTGTCAATTTCATAATGTTTATTTACACAAGGGTTAAGTGGCTTCGAGGGTTTATGGTTTTTGTTATTGATATTTTAAAGAGTTGGATGATGGACACATTTTAGTAGCTTGTAGTAAAATGGCTTTTCTTTCAACCTCAGAAGAAGTTACAAATAAATTACTTTTTAGAACTTTCTTTTGAACACATCCATATCCCTCTATACCCTACTTAGCCATGTAACTGTCCAAAAGCTTTTTAAAAGACAAAATTGTACCTGCCTCGATACAGGGTTCATTAGTTCTAGACAGTACATAGTGGGTCAATGGGCATAGAAATGCCATAACGTGGCATGGGGGCCATAAGGGTGAGTGGAAGGGCAGAGGACATAACGGGCTTTAGGGGTGAGTGGGAGGAGATGGAGGAAGAGGATGACATGGATAGGGAATGGGTAATGTTTGCAGACTGTATGAGGCGTGAAGACTGTTTTTATTTTAACTGTGGCAAAGTCCAACAGCATCAAAATGGCCTGCCTCTGCAAACAGCAACCCCTGTGGCTGCCTCCAAACCTCATCCTATGTTGGTTGGTTTGACTCCTGCCCACACCCACCCCCAGCAATGAAGATCCTGTCTTTGCAGACACTTTCTGCTGATGCAAGTGGACTGAGCTGAGAATTTTCCAGACTTCCACTACCTGCCTCAAGGATGAAAATCCAGGCCAATGTTTCCCCTCCTGGACAAATGTAAAACTGGGGGCACAGTTTCAAAATAAAAAATCTTTCCATTTGTGATGGAGCCAATCAGGAATTTTTCCCTGAGGTGGCCAGTATTCTTTGGAATTCTTTGGTGTTGAAAGTAGCAACAGCTGGATCCATTAATTTATTCAAAACAGAGTCAGATTTTTGATCTACAAGGGAGTCAAGGGTTATGGGGAACAAGCAGAAAAGCTGAGCTGAGGCTGGTTATGAAACTCAAACCTACCCTGATATGGAACTCAGAGGTTGGGAACTTCAACTCTTGACAACTCTTCGAATCTTTACACTTATGCAGACCTTGCGCAGATCAGTACTTTTATGTTTCTGGGGCATGAAAGACTGGGTCAGGTGACTGGATGCAGGGCACCAAAGCTAGCAAGTATCCCAGCCAGGGGTCAGGGAGGGGACCAGAGAGAACTTCCAAATAGGGAAGAGGAGAAAAAAAGAGGTCCCAAAAGGAAGTCTGAGATGAAGTGACCCTAGTGTTACTGGGATTCGCAGGGTAAATATGTGGGGTTACAGGAATAGGGTCTGGGTGGGATTGGGATTGTGGACTCCACAGGCCGAATGGCCTTCTTGAGGGATTCTATGATTCTATGATTCTGTGATTAGGGTACAAGACAGATATTGTAAATTATATTTCCTTTCTGATCTTATAAAGTTTATCTTTGTTCGGAACTTGTGGAAGCTTGTGGATCAGCGAGTGTCTGGAGTTTCAAACTTCTTCTACTTTAAATAAAACAATAACTGGGTTTCACCAACAACTCAGGCTTCTAATTAAGGATTATAACAGGCCGCAATCAGATCAGCATTGACCTTACTAAATGGTGGGGCAGCTGCAATGGGTCAAATGGCCTATTCCCACATTTATTTCTTATGTTCTATTTAGTGATTCACTTTCATCATATATTAGACCATGTTTTTTTATTGACCAATTACCCAATGTTTTAACTATATTAGACGTAATCCATCAGGGTAAGATTCAAAGTACTTTGCATTGAGTTTCAAGAATCTAAATTTAAGATGCTCACAATCTGTACCTTGCATTCAAGAAACAAAAAACAAGCACAGGTGGAAAACAGAACAGTACATAAAATGGTCTGTTAAGGGACAGAAAGAGGCAAGGTCGAGAATTCAAATGATATATTATATGTAGGAATGGCCTAACACTTTCTGTTTATAAAGTCACAGAGTTACATGTAGGAGGTGTCCATGCCAATTCTCTGTTGAGCAATCCAATCAGTCCCATTGCTCTGCTCTATATTCACAGCCTTGTATGTTTATTTCCCATCCAATTTCCATCTGAAATCATTTACCATCTTCGCTTTCACCTACCCTTAGAGACAACAAGTTCAAGGTCATTCCCGCTTGCTGCATAAAAACCATTCTTCCTCACACTTCCTGTGCAATTTTTACCCAAAAGCTTAAATCTGTGTCCCCTCGTCCCTGTACCATTAGCTGATGGGAATAGTTTTTGCGTTGTCAATCTTGTCTAAACATGTCATAATCCTGAACACCTTTATAAAATCTCCCTGCAACTTCTTTGGTCCAAAGAGAACAACCCCAGCTTCTCCAATCTATTCGGAGGTAAATTCCCTCATCTCTCAAACCACGCTGTCAAATCCCCACTGCATGCACTCAAGGAGTCTCATACCCTTCCGAAAGTGTGGTAACCAGAACTGAATATAATACTCTAACTGTGATCTAACAGAGTTTTACAGGTTCAGCACAAATTCCCCACTTTAGCACTCTACCTCGATAACCTCTATTTTGTGAGGCCCAAGGTCCTATATAATTCACTACCATTCTCTCAGTATACCCTGCTACCTTCAAAACAAGCCTCTGAACCTCACGGTTCCTGCACACTCTTTTAAACTGTGCCATTTAACTTTTATTGCCTTTACCCATCCGTTCTGCCAAAACACATCCCCTCACAATTCGCTGGATTAAATTCCAGCAGCTAGTTGCCTGCTCATTTCACTAGCCTATATGTCCTATTGCGACTGCTCTTTCCAAATAACCCTAGTAACTAGATGCATATCCCACTGAACTCATGTTAACTTGAAAAGATGGCTAAAAAATACAGATCAAGTCACTTTAAGGAAATCAGAAACATATTCACTATTACTCTTGTGAATGCAAACATGTAAGAACAGAAGAAAACATTTGACCCACTGATGCTCTGCCATCCAGTACTTTAACAAACATCCCAAATATTTCACCTCTACCACATGACATGACTTGTACAAAACAATGCAGGAACGAGGCTGAAACGCACCACAGTTTTGAATGCTTGCACAGTAAAAGTAATAGCAGTAGTGAAGCATTGAGATCAGTGAATTCAAATTTTCTGTGCTGTAAGGGACATTGACAACAAAATGGTCAACTTCCTGGGTTGTGGAATATTTTAATTTATTCATTTAACTACAACTGGAAACATGCTGATTAACAAGTTCAGACAAAAAGACTATTGAGAGCAAGGTATAGACAATCATCCCAGAAACTGCGCTGGAACCCCCGTTATTAATACTGGACAAACAGTTGCCCCATCAAGATTAGTGTTTCCATTGCCTGGCAGATTTCCCAAGTACTTATAACTCTGAATAACGGGATGATTTTTGATATCAATTCACTTCTTACTAATTTGTTTACTTGTCAGTGCATTTGTAACTGCCATCAAATAAATACACAGTGGACCTGATTTGTTGCGCCCGTTTTCAGGCATGAAAACTTGGTAAAGTTGGGTGTGAGGCCATTAACGTGATCTGCGTCCACGCAGATGGCCACTTTACTGAGGTCCGAGAATGGCCATGATCAGATTCACGCCTGAAATGGGTGCAACGGTGATTTAAATGCATTTGTATGCATTTCAATTGAATTAATGAACTGCCCGCCCAACTTTATCAGCATTTCCCCCTTTACCATTGCATTCGCCGATCTGGAATTGGGCTGAAATGGACATGCTAAATAAAAGTCTGTTTCAGGCACTCCAGCTGCTGAAGAGGTAAGTTCAGAGCTTCCAATGGCGCTTTGACTCAGGTTGGTGGTGGGGACGGAGGCGGACGGCGGGTCAGATGTACCTCTGGGCAAGGGAGGATGGGGGGGAGGGAGGCCATATCATTCTCTGGGGGCGGGCGGGGGGGCAGCAGGGGGCAGGGGGAGTACAGAGGGTAATGAGGCCAGATTGTTCTCTGGTTTGGGAGGAGAGGAGGTGGAGGGAGGAGGCCAGCTGGATTCCATGGGGGGGAGGAGGGGGGTAGGAGTAGGGGATTCCACTGCCATTCCATGGGCAATCAGTGGGGGAGGGGTGGGGAAGGGGACAGGAGGTCACGCCCAGTCTGGGTAATGGGGGGTTGGATAACAGGGAGAGTAATGTCTGTGGGGACTATTGCTCCCGCTTTATCCGCTTTCTGTGGTCTGGGAGCTATATGACACGGGAGCGTTTTTTTCAAATTTTTTTTAACACACGCAGTTCAGAGCTCCAGTCATTTCAGGTGCACTAAGCCCCACCCACAGCTGATTCAGACCCATGAATTTTTTTAAGGCTAAGTGCTAAGTTGGATCTGAATTGCGCCCAGATTCAGCACTTGGAATGAAAATGGTAAAATCTGGCCCAAAGTATCAAGGTGATTCTTTTTAGGTTATGTAATAACTTTGAAGGTGGCATGGTAGCATAATGGTTAGCACTGCTGCCTGACAGCGCTAGGGACCTGGGTTCAATTCCGGCCTCTCATGACTGTATGGATTTTGCACATTCTCCCTGTGTCTGCATGGTGCTCTGGCTTCCTCCCACATGCCAAAGATGTGCAGATTAGGTTGATTGGCTATGCTAAATTGCCCATTAATGTCAGGGGGATTAGCAGGGTAAATATATGGCGTTACGAGTATAGAGCCTGAAAGGGATTATTGTTGGTACAGGCTCAATGGGCCAAATGGCCTCCTTCTGCATTGTAGGGATTCTATGATTCTATGACATATCATGACTTCAAAGTAAGAAGAGCTTATTATCAACAATAGTTAATACATAGGTACAAGCAATGGTCTGACAGAATTAAAATACACGCCTGCACTCTTCTGCTCCCTGGCAGAGGACAAATGACCTTGTCCCCGATTGGCTTGGCTACCCATGTTGCTTTTCATGGGGTCCGGCCTAATCACATGACTCTCAGGGATCACCCTCTTAGAGGGACCGTGCCACCACAGATTACTTAATCCCTAATTATAAAATAATATTTAGGGCTTATCTCATTAAAAGAAAAAAAATGCCCTGCATTTATATAGAATTTCACAACCACTTCACAGTCAAAAAAGTACTTTTTGAGATGTAATCAATGTTGTACACAGCAAACTCTCAGAAAATGGCAATGTGATGATAACCAGTTAATGTAGCTTGACGATGTTCATTGATGGATAAAGATTGACCAGGACGTCGGGGAATAACTCTCCTACTCTTCTTCAAAATAGTGCCACACAGTCTTTTCCACCTACCTAAATAGGCAGTTGGAGTCTTAATTTAACACCCTATCCAAAAGACAGCAACTCTGACAATGCAGCACTCTTTCAGTACTGCACTGGATTGTCAGTCTTGCTTTGGGGACTCATGTCCTGGCATGGCCTTTGAACCTGGAACCTCGAGATTCAACAGGTAAGAGTGGCCCTCACTGAGCCATGGTTCACTTAATATTTTATATAGCTTGACTAAGCTCCTGTTTAATTGCCTTTTTTCTACACTGTAAAGTTTAAGCTTCTCTATTTTTTCTTACAGTTCACTCTTTACATTTCAAATCAGGCTTTTTGTACTCGTAATAATTTATGCACAGCATGTGGGAGGAATAATGAATATTATATTTTGCAGTGTATGGAAGTAAATTTCAAAATCGTACTCTCTATATAAAAATCCAAACCAGTTATTTAAACCAAGAAAAGTGGACTTAGCACTGACCGCTGGGGTAGACCACGTGCATCTTTTTCCAATCTCTTCAATACCCATTTACCTTAAATTTGTTTCCTGTTCATCAACCAACTTCATAGTCATAGTGCTACATTTCCACTTGTATAAGAGGCCTCACAAATTTCCTTACCTGAACTTCTGAACTCAATAGCGTTAACTTTTATTTGCTGATAGGAACTTGCCTTGTGCTCCTTCCTGAATTTCATCCTAGTGCCTTGTTCCAGCAGTACTAATTTCAACATGTTTTCATATCATTTTTTGAACTTTTGTTTTCTTCTCATTCCTGATTTTTTGCCAACATTGCCACAAATTGCATTTAAGGGATGCAAAAGAATGGCAAGACTTAATCACCCACTAATTTTTCTCTCTTTCAAAATGCATTTATTACTCACAAGTGGGCTGACATTAACACTGCAACTAAGCTACTGTGAAAATCCCTGGTCGTCATTCTCCGGCACCTGTTCAGGTGCACTGAGGGAAAATTTAGCATGGTCAATGCATCAAATCTGCACATCTTTGCACCGTGGGAGAAAACCAGAGCGCTCAGTGGAAACCCACACAGACACAGAGAGAAAGTACAAACTCCACACAGACAGTGATTAAGCTGGGAATCAAACCCGGGACCCTGACGCTGTGAGGCAGCAGTGCTAACCGCTGTGCCACCCCCTTTTGAAGGAGAGGTGGAAGAAATACTACACCTCAGACTACTCTTTCCTCTTTGACTGCGATCTTTACCCTAGAGGATGTTGGAAGACAACCCAAACTCTTATCTGCCTGTGTGTTATATCAATTATCCAAAAGATCATTCTCTGATTAGCTCAATGGGTGGAATTTTCTGGTCATGCTTGCCCCAAAATGGAAAATCCCACCCAAGATCAATTGACCTTTGCATGGATGAACCGCCCCCCGCTATGATTCTTGTGGTGGGTGGGACAGGAAAATTCTGGTCAATGTTTTTACAGAATACTATTCCAGTTACCTATTGTCCTTTTACCAGACTTCAAACACAGAGGACAGGATTTTCCTGCTGCGCTCACCTAAAAACTGGAAAGTCCCGTTCGAGGTCAATGAAACTTTACATACTCTGTGTCCCGCCAGCTATGATTCCTGTGGTGGGCAGGTTGGGAAAATTTCTGTCAGAGAGTTTACATTGCGAATCCGTGGAATTCCCTGCCCAGTGAGGCAGTTGAGACTACCTCACTGAATGTTTTTAAGGCAAGAATAGATAACTGTTTGAACGGTAAAGGAATTAAGGGTTATGGTGAACGGGCGGGTAAGTGGAGCTGAGTCCACGAAAAGATCAGCTATGATTTTATTGAATGGCGGAGCAGGCTTGAAGGGCTAAATGGCCTACTCCAGCTCCTAGTTCTTATGTTTTTAATTTTTGAAGAAAGCTTGGTAAAGCAGACACTCAAACATTTTGTGTCTGTATTCCTGCCTATTAGCTGATTTAATTCCAATACCAAAGTAAGACTTGCGAATGTAACAGTGTGAAGCAAGTCCGTAAGCTACAATGCCTCAACAGCATTCAATTATGGTTGATTCCAACAAACAAACACAAATTCTAATGGCATGTGTAGACAATTATATGTTCTTCCATTCCCCTGATGAAACCACTTATCTATATAGTACCCTAATAAACTGCTTTTGCATTTGCCTATTTCTCATCCTTATGTTGTGCATTAGTGCATTCAAGACAACAGAAGGACTGTCTTAAAGCAAAGGGGATGATTATGTATGTTGTAGATGGGTTAAGAATATTCCGCCAAGATTAGAATTTAATGACGTTAATCTACAGCAGCAGGTTTCTTTTTTAAAAAACTCTCCAAAGCCAGCCAGACCTTTTATTGTTTTAAACTCAAAATTTCTGTTCTGTATTGGTAATATACATTCCTTTTTGATTTAGGGTCATTCTTTATGATTGTGCAACTGGATATTCATGTACAACTACTAATATAATCCTCTGCATTGGCAAATGTAAGGGGTTCCACCCTATCTGGGATACCACGTATTATTCAGCTACTCCTTTGTTAACCTTCATATAGAATGTTGGATCGTGAATTGCTCGTGATCACAAATTCATTTACAGAGAAAACAGGAAAAAAAATACATATGTGGAGATATATGATCTATTTTACAAGACGAATAAACTGCAAGTAAAACGGTCAACATACTAACATTGATGGTTTGCTTCATGGCAGAAATAAACTAACTATTATGATAGATTTAGTCAGGATTGTGATATTAGTGCAGCAGGCTCCTTGGTAATCACTGCATTGGAATCACTTGCTTATAATTCCAAGGTTTCGTAATTATCTTGCTATTTCAAAAGGGCGGGATTTTCTGATTTTGTCTGTGGCTACCTTACTGCAAGTGCAACAGAGAATTTGGGGCGGGATTTTTGAGCTGTGCTCGCCCCAAAACTGTGGAATCGTGTCCAAGGTCAATGGACCTTTCCATGGTCCGTTCTCACCCGCTATAATTCCCATGGTGGGCGGAATGAGAAAATTTGCCCCTTGTTGTTGCTACTTTCACTTTCCATTCACTTTCAGTGGGACCGGAGAATCCGGCCGCGAATGAGGACGGAAATTTTTGGCATTTGTCTCATGTTTTATTCTAATAATTATATATTGTATTACATTTTCTATGAGCTTCCCACTGAAAAGCAGATGGTGCACATTTTCTCTTCTTATCTCATCTTTGTGTTGCTGCTTCTGTCTTTCTCAAATGTTCTTTTTCCTTTGTTCTTTTTTGTTTCTCTCCATCATTGTTCCCTTTCATCTGTCTTTTATTTCTGTAATATTCTGCTGTTTTCAGCCTTGTCATTTGGGACTTGGTGATGGCAGTTGACAGATTCTTGAGCAGAAATGGGGAATAAAGAGTGGTTTCCGGGATGGACAGGAAAGTCACGGAGTGATAAGTTTGAAAAAGGACTTAAAGCAGGAATTGAGAAACAAGTTGGTAACTGAAGACAAATTGAGTTTGGGAAAGCAATGTAACAGCAGTGGCAAATTAATAAATTAAAGTTGTTTTTTCAAGTGTCAGAGAAATGACATTGAGGATTACATGGAAGAAAAGTTTAAATTAAATTAAGACCAATGGGTCAAAGTTTAAATCAGGCATCTGTGCCTGGGGCAGAGTTAGAGTTAGAGTAGGTTTCTCAGCCTGTGTCTCAGTCAGTTATAAAGGAGAATGGGGAAGAAGTTGTTCCAAAGCATTAAGTTGATCTTTCTCTATAACCTAGCTATGACTGTAATGCTACATTCTGTACTCTCTCCTTTCCTTCTCTTATGAATGATATGCTTTGTATGTGTAGCTCACAAGAAACAATACCTTTCACTGTATATCAATACATGTGACAAAATAAATCAAATCAACGAAGGTACCTATTCCACTTGAAACATTAACTTGGTTTCTCTCTTCACAAGGTGCTAAGCTTGCTGAGTCTTTCCTGCATTTTCTGTTTTTATCTTATGCAAGGAGAAAGTGGAGCTGAGTTTGCTCCTGGCCCATGGTAGAGTTTGCAGCAAAGAAATTAATCCAGCAGTCTCTATATCGTACGGATAAAACAAAGTACTTGTCCCTTAACACCACGTTGTAGTGTGATCAATGAAGCGATCATCACTACCTACTCTCAGGAGGTCTGCAATCATTCTGTGACAGGCATACTTTGTTGATATAGGGCAGGAGTATCCATTTGGATTGGGACCCAAACAATGTCAGATATGGGTCCTAACCCCACAGTGCATCAGGAGCAATCTGCTTGGATTAGTCAACTAGTGGTCAGAGGGCATACTGACCCTCCAATTGAAAATGGCACATCAAAGCTGGAAGGCCAATAGGAGGGCAAGGAATGAGCTGGAGCCTGCCACTGCAGATAAACCAGAGAAAAGATGCCACCATCTTGGTGTGCCCTCTTAGCGACTTAAAACAACTTAAAATTAAAAATGGCCAAAGCTTGGAACACCATCACAGAGAAGAAATCCTTCTACAGGGTAGCCTGTGGCAACAAATACAAGCAAATAGATTGGTGGCAGAGGGAGCTCAAAGTCTTCCTGGAGTGTTGACTTCCTAAACTGAAGCTAAGAGTCTGCCTCCAGCCAGCTGCTGCACTGCCAATACCGAAGAGGGTACCACAGACTGGAAAGTTCCAATCGGCCTGACCATTGACCTTAATTGGCTTTTCAATTCATTAAACAAGTTACCTACCCTTGATCGGGCTTCCAGGAAAATGGTTGGAATTGGGCTGGTGCTAGTAAAATGGCATGTTGGCTGGTGGCATTATGCACCTGCCTGCCTCCACTTCTGCCTACATACTAGGACAAAAGTTCTACCATGGGGTTTGGCTTTGACATGAAGCATTGACAGATTGCATGGAGTTTTCCATTGTGAATGCAGACACGAAATAGTGACAACAGAACATTGAGCGCAGAAAATGTACATTTTTCATTAAATTTGAAATATATAAATTAATATTTGATACATTTAGATTTGCATATATATCCAAATATTTCTCACTTGGTATGAGCCTAATTGCTGTATATTAGATCTAGCTTGAGTCAGGGAGGAATTGTGGATGATAGGCTTTTGGGAACATGTCCAACTCGGCAGCATTGGGAAAAGTAGTAATATCACAAAACTAGGGAAAGCAGCAGAGACAGAGGATACCATAACTCATTTGCTGGAGGATATTAATCATTTATGCAATTAGGCAGACACAAGGCAAATGAAACTTAATACTGTCATCTGTGAATTATTGGACAAAACAAATGGGATATAGGGACTGCATTCTGTCTCACAGCCAGCCAGAAGGCTGGACACAACCCCGTCTCAGCCAGATTCTGTGTCCTTCAGGTCATTAACTGCCTGGCTCTGGGGCTACTATTCCTTTAAGGGATGATATCCTGTCTCCAAGAGCTGCCCATCAATCAATGGACTGGCAGCTTTTCAGTCCTAGGAGTAGTGGCCAATGCCTGGACTGCACCTGGCCTGGATCATCAAGTGTTGCCAGCCTGGAACAAAGGTAAGTGGAACAAGCAGTTGCCAGTATCAGGCAGGCAGGCCCCCATGAGGGTGGGGGGAGGGTGTGTCTCCAGTGGTCACTGGGGAGGCCCTTCTTACACCAGGGGGTGCCCAATCCAAAGGCCTCCCTGGCTTACCCAAACTCCCACTCACCCCTCCCCTCCGCCTGTGGATAGGCCACCAGATTATACTGGCTCATCTCCCTGACCATGTTGGGCCTCCTACCACAGACAAAATCCTAGCAGCAATAGAGAGAGATTCTTAAGTAGCCTTTAATTGATCATTTAAAGGCCTCAATTAGCCTCTGAGTGGGAAGTCCTCCCTGTCCTCCTCGATTATCATTTGCAGCCCATTCCCTTCCCTCCCAGTTCTCTGGCTTCTCCAGCCTCCCAACTGGTCTTGAGGGCCACACTAAATTCCACCCACATTATCAATGAAAAGGCTAGGATTGGCGTAGAGAAACATAGAAAGACATGGGCAATAACAATAACTTTGGCACCAAAGTTCGATTAATGCTAAAAGCAGTTGTGTGTGTAGGCCAGTGCAGTAAAATAGAAGATTAGAGGGTTTATACTGAGACTTTATAACGTGTTGGTTAGAGCACCCATGCAACATTGCAGTTTGTTCATCATATGTCACAACAGACTCTGTCAGATTACTGCATGTGCAATGAAAACTAACATTTACTGCATTGTTGACACTCATTTTGAGGGCTTCAGCCCCCATCTTGCTCTGGATCATCCTCCAATTAGCTAATTTCGACAACACCATTACTTGTACCCTTCCATCCCTACCCCCACGCTCTCCTGTGAACACGATAGCAACTTTGTGTCTGCAGCATTCCTTCATCTGCCAGTAGATTTCCTTTTTCATCTAAATTTGCCCTAATCTTTATTTTGTTTCTTTTTATCTATTTATAAAATCCTTTACCATTTCCCCTGATATTACATAGCTGGCTTTAGTCATATCCCTCCCTTGGCCTTTCTAATTTCCTTTTTTGCTTCCTTTTTATATTTTCTATATTTATCTCAATTTCCTTTCGCATTATTAGTCCTTATGTTTGTCATATGCCTCTCTTTATATGTCTTATTATTCATTTCGCTACTCATTTAATAAACTCCAGTTTTTGATGAACCATCTTGTGAGGATGTGTCTGCTCTGTATCTTAATAAGCCCTCATCTCAGTGCTTCCCTTTATTTCATGGATTTTTTAAATCATTTTTCCTTTCTAGTTTTATTTGAGAAAAGTTTTTTCCTTTTTATCTTGTTGAAGTTGTCTTTTTTCCTGTCAAGTACTTCTACCTTTGATTGTTTCTGCTCCTTTTTAGTTTTTATCTCAAATGGATAGTCACTGTTTTGAAGGCAGACAATGAGTGGTCCCACAATTTGATGATGCCTCACTGTTGGTTCTCCTCCAGGTTGTATAGGAGCAGCAGGACGTCCTGTATTTTTCAGCATTGCCTTACCAAGGCACCCTGGCTGGAGATGGCACCGTAGGGTAGCAGCTGTAGGGTCTACAACCAATACTGGGTCCAGTGCTGCAAAAGGAGAACAGCTGCTTGTGCTTTAAGGGTAAACAGCAGGGTGTAGTCACTGCAGGGTGGCACCCATAAGGGCATGAAGCAAAGGAAATGTTTGCGTTTTGCCACTTCTTTAATAAATGAAGTTCAGCAGGCCTAAGGCTTTGTCTTTGAACTTCCTCAGTATACAAGTGACTCCCTGATCTGAACAGCTCTTCCTTCTCACCCTTGCACAAAAAAACTCCTATTCTAGGGAGTGACAGGCTATCGCTACCTTCACGAACACAAAGGAGAAACAGTGTTTCCACTACCCCTTAGTCAGTTGATATCATGGCTGAAATCTCACCACTGTTCATGCCGGTAGGATTTTCCCATACCGTCACAGTGAATGGAGATTTCCTTAGCTGCCAAATTCTCTGACCTCGCTGCAGGGGGAGCGTGGCACGATCGGCAGAGAAAATTGCATCCCATATCTTTTAATGGCTCACTCTTCCTTTCTTTATGTGCTTACATATATATTTTACTATTCTCTGCTTTCTTAACTTGATTTCCTACCTTAGCTCTCTTGAATAGTTTGGTCACTTCTTTTACTTTGTTTTTATTTTGTCTAAATGCATCACTATGTTACCCATAATTTTATAGCTTTAAAGAGCAAAATTTTTAAACTATTTTTTCCTGGTGTGTTTTTCACACTGGTCTTTTTCCTGTTATCTTTCTTCCCCTCTGACATTTATCAGTTTTTACTCTATAGTATTTTGTGCCACTTTCCTTCTGTGTTTTTCTAAACAACACAATCTATTCCTGTTTCTTGAGCCCTCTCTGTTAATCTGCTTTTCCAAATGTGAAGATATCTATTGCTATTCTGTTTTCCATCAAAGGCATGACCTAAGATTGCACCTTATAATGGCCGCCATTGCCAAGGGATTCTTTGACTCTGACTTGCTCTATCATTGTCTAGTTGTTAACTGTAAGATGAAATAATATCCTTGCTCCTGTGGGCTTTTTTTAAAAAAACAAATTATAACATCTAACAATTCACTTTTGTCCCCAGGATCTGACTTCACTCCTATTGCATAATAATAAATTTTCCAATGCAATCCTGACATATTTAAATTATTCACAATTTCTGTACGAACTTCCCTTATTTAATAGGAAGGTCCTTGGTCCAATTCTTCATCCAGACTTGGCTAGCTACAGTAGCCTCCCACAGTAGATTAATGTCTCCTTATTTCTCTTTTTCCTCTGCTCAAGTTTCCCACCTAATTTTCTTTTACCAGACTAGCTATGCCATTGTCCATTTTGATCTCATTCTCTATTGTATGAAAGAATGCACTCCCCCAGTTTGTTTTTCTTTCAAATTATATTAAGTAACATTTATGGTACACTGCCCGAGAGTATGGTAGAGGCGTTTCAACCAAAAACATTGAAAAGGGAATTAGACTCTGATCTGAAGAGGAAGTATTTATGGGGTTACACAGGGAAAGCCTGGCACACTAGCACTAACTGAATTGCTCATTCGGAGAGCTGGAGTGGACAAGATGGGCTGAATGATCGCCTTCTGCACTGCAACAATTCTGTGATTCTGTATGCTTTTACATTTACCCACCATAGTTCACTGTTGAAGCAACTTCCTGTGATGATTAGATCATAACTTCCCTCTTCAGCTAAGCTTCACTTCAACATTCATATATAGAACTTTGAGAATTTATTTTTCATTCTCACTAAGTTGATGTGTTCAGTTACTTTGTGATTATTGTCATGTATGGTCACATCCTTGTACACAGCACATTTGCCTAACCAGATACTGTTCTTTAACCATGAAGACTCGTTGCCCATAACAGTTCACCTATCACATTCCTTACTGGGTACAAATAAGGGCAGGCCCCTTATTAGTTTTTCCATTGCTGCCAGGCTGAAGCAGAGCCTTTATAGTTAGTGTTGGCATGCTATCCTACCACTTCCACATTGCAGCCACACTTGATCCTGTCTTCATTGACTAAAACAGGCATTTACTGCAAAGCTGTGATAGTGAATGCTGAAGGTAGGGCCCTCTTAGACATTGAGGCAAAAAACCCCAGTTAGGTTCAATCAGACCAGCATGACCTGAGACAATTCGGGTTTGTAAGGCTCAACTATTCACCGGACAAAATCAATGAATCAATATGGAAGGCACGGTGGTTAGCATTGCTGCCTCACAGTGCCAGGGACTCGGATTTGACTTTTGTCACTGTTTGTGTGAAGTCTGCACGTTCTCCCTCTCTCTGCAGGGTTTCCTCTGGGTGCTCCGGTTTCCTCCCACAATCCAAAAGTTGTGCTGGTTAGGTGTATTGGCCATGCTAAATTCCCCCTAAATGTACCCAAACAGGTGCTGAAGTGTGGCAGAGTTAATGTAACCCTACTTGTGACATTAATAAATAAATTTAAACTATTTAAAAGAATTAGATAGTTACTCAACAAGTTCTGTGATCAAAATAGCCATTTATCATCCTAAACTTTCTCATATTAATGTAGTAATGAAACTGCTGATGAGCTGCCTTGCAAGATATTTAGCTGGCACATATGAGAAGTTATTTAAAGACATCTTTTTCAGAGTGTAGTTGCAGGTAGATTAAACAGCTAAGTACAACAGGAAAGTAGGTTCATTCACTGTACAATAATGTGATGTAAATGGCTGATAGCTAATTCGCTAAACATAGTCAATGCTTTCTATTTCCATGCATAAATTTAATCCTAATTAAATGTTTAAACATTTAAAAAAAAACAAATCTTGCCAATTACAATCTATTTGGCGACTTCTGAGTTAACCTGTTTGTAGGCTGCAATGGATGAGAAGAGAAATAGGAACATCTGGGTGAACAGCAGTTTGGCCTGGATATTTCTTACATTCCTTTATTAATTTTCTCTATTTGAGGTTATTTGGAGTCTCATCACCTGCATTTCAACATGCAAATTTGTCCTGGCAAGATCTGGCCACTGTCCGTTGTCCAAGCTTCAAATTGATTCAATCTGGGCGAAATACGCTTTTGCCAAATAAATCCAAAATTGGGTTTTGTAACTATTTGGACCTCATGACTACTTATTGGCAAATATAACAGACAACATTTGAAATTGCAGGCAGATTTTTCATATTGTTTAATTCTATTTTAGTTCACCCAAAACAAACAAATGAACTTCTGGTCACTGGAGGAGCTCTAATGATGGGCAAAACTCTCCATTTTGAGGCTAAATGTGGTACCGGCTGGGTTAATCCAGTGGCTCCATTCCCATGCCAGATTCTTCTCTTGGAACCCCATCAATTACGCCCAAGCACGTTCCCTTCGAACCTGCAGGTGGGCTGGCAGCTGATTCATCTATTTATCAGCTGGTAGGATGGAAGATCCCAGCACTATATTTAAACACCAGTCCAGTACACTCATATCACTCTCTCCAGCCCACCGTTCTTCACCAGACCATGCAACATGACAGCAATCCAGAAGAAAAAGGCTAACAATCTCAAAAGGATGCCTGTTTTTTGATTCAAACTACCCTCCCTTTGAGCCCATCACCTTTTAAGTCCTATGCCACATTTGGACCCTGACCCACTGCATCTGGAGTCTTCACTTGTCCCTTTCCAGTAAATAACCTGGTATCCCATTGATCCCCTTGTTTGTGAGCTTTTCATACAGCCTTGTCGGGGCCCAGATTCCCTCCCCCCTTTAGTTTTCCCTCTGCCTTCCATTGTTTGTCCCTCTGCCTGCCATTGTGAGCCCTCAACTTTCTCCCATTCCACCTACCTGGCATAGACTCCCTTCCACATTACCTCTCTTGCTGTACAGGAGGGTCCATGGGTCTAGCAGCAATGCTGCCGAGATAGACACTGGTGTTGGCACCAGGAAGGAAGAGGGGTGGGTACAAGGAAAGGAGACCCCTGTACTCCCCAGATGCAGTACTGATCAGAGATGGGGACACAGGAAGGTCCATGAAGCCAGCAGCATGGTGTTGTCCGTGAAGCTCAGCATGAGATGGAGGCAGGAACCAGTTTGCCCCGGTAGAATGGTGAACAGCACATCAGGAGCGGTGCAGTACCATGGTAGAAAGGCTTTGTTGCAATGAGGACCATCTTGCGCATGCCACTCATGATGAATTTGGATTTTAGCCCCACGTAATTTCACATAGGTGTGATGCAAAGTCAGAAAGCTGATAGGGTACTGGCGGGCAGCTGTCTTCGTGAGCATTCATGAGATACAAATGAATGCCAATGGCATTTGCACAATGAACCGTTGAGAAGACCAAGCCGCTACTGATCTGCCATTGGGAGAATTGCGAAGTAATTTTTGCACTGGGAGGCTTTTGACTTTTTGGTTCCTGCAAGGTTCTCCACTCCCACCCACCACCAAACCCATTGCGGGCAGGATGGGACAATTCAGCCTGACTTATCCTCTTGGTGCTGTGTCTGAACAATTTTTTTGTGCCCCATTTTAAAGTTAACTTTCTTTCTTTCCCATACTGTCCTGCAGGGCAGGGATAAAGGCCAGCTCCCAGACCACTGCAATAAGTTTTAGACTGAAATCAGATGTTCTCTTGTGTGCTGCAGTTTTGGTCCCTCCTAGGAGTGGCCTGAGAATCTTACATTTAGGGCTGTGCCCATATTATTCAATATCTAATTAGTGTAACCTCAAGTGTAACAGTAAGACCTCTGATTCATATTGGACTACCAGGTCTTTCCCATGCACGGTCCCCCAATCTTTTGGAAGACAGACAGAAATTCGGAATAGAATGAGGCAGATGTGTAGCCTCAGGGAACTTTATTTCAAGACTGTAAATCAATTAATGGGGTAACAGTCTCAGAAAATTCCACTTCTCGTCTTTCCTCCAAAGATGGGGGAAAAATAATAAACCACAGATCGTGTCTCATTCACAAGACTGATACCCTTCCTTCCTTGTCAACTTTTAGCTGAGAAATCTAGTTGTCTTTATTTTAGCCTCCAGCTGCATGGCCCTAGAACAATGGTCTTGGTTTTGACCTTAGTTGCATAATGCCTGGCAGAGATAGTTTTGAACTGAGGCAGGGAGTACTGGTTTCTTTCTCACCAGGCCACACCTAGTCCTCCAGGCATCACAAAGGAACCTTAGGCCTCCCTTGTCCCTGCTTTCCCTCTTCCCCAATCAGGATTCTCCACCTAGAGATTTATCTGACTGTCGCAAGGACCTGCTCTGCAAGTTCTCAAGGATGATCTCTTGCTCCTCAAACTGGTGATCACTGACCAGTGATTCCCACTGAACAAGAAAACGTCTCATGAGGCAAAATCCCAGCAGGCACTCATGCCAGTTTATCGTTCAGTTTGCGTGCCCCGCCCCAGCTCTGTTCCCACCCCAAATAAGTTCAAGCCCAATGTCTCAGTTCTTTGTCCAGTCGCTTGAACACAAGTTTTCCTTTATTTCCTCTTGCGTTTGATCGCAGGAAGTAGGATTGCAGTATCTCGCTGATGCCTTTCATTGTTGAGATTTGCCAGTAAAACCAATTCCAGGGGAAAATTCTGCCATGCCCAAATAAATAGACTGAGCATTAATATTTGTTTGACATGTGGAGAAGAGATAGCAAATGGTTCAACTACCCAGTCATCCTGGTTAATGGGCCTGAGATGAGACAACAGATCTTTATTGTTTCTATTTGAAACAGACTGGTTGTGACAGATTTTAAAATAACTCGTCTGGCTTTAATACACAATGTTCAGTGCTTCCAACTTGTGGTCTTTCTTTGTAAACCTGTTCGCGTTCACTTTGTTTTTAAATACAATCCATGAACGTATGCCAATGCCAAAAAAAACTCTGAAGAAAACAGCAGTTAAAAATCTCGAGCCATCTCAGTGCTCCTGAGCCAGCTGCCCAATAGTAGCTGGTCACTGAGCTTACTCACTTTGCTATTTTCCCTGTGTCTGCGGATAAGAGAAAGATTTCAACTCAATGCTTCCTCCGTGAAAACACTGTTGAGTTTGGGGGCTGGCTTCAAGGAGAATTGTGGAGCAAAAATTCTAATTCTAACACTCGAGGGCGTAGCATGTTAAAACCCTAATGCAGTTTATTAAATTATGTATACTGTGTCCATACTGCATTATCTGTAACAAATAATTAGCAAGCTCCCAGCTGCTCGACTCATATCCTGCATGGATCATGGGCCACACAATGGAATTATTGTAAAAGACCTTATCTGCATATTGCCTGCTGAAAATAAATATTTTTCCAATGCTTATTTCAGTAGTAATAAATGAGCCATACAAAAATGTTTATTTCATTGCCAAAGAAATGAGGGCACCACATAAATATAATATTCAATGACTGGTGTTCGCTTTAGTAGTTACACAGCCTTGGAATAATATCTGCCTATTTTCTTGGAGGCAATATGCTTTTATACATTAATCCTCAATCATACAGTAGTGAAAAATACGAGCAGCTCACACTGAGCTACAAATGCTGCATTCAGTCTGACTAATATACCAGGCTAACCGAGGTTAAATCTGCTAAAAATATACTATTTACCTCTTGCTGTCAACATACATTGCTCCACAACATCTGTGTACCATAACGAGTTAATGGCTGTAGGATGTTTGAACCCAACCTAGGGAAGGTATTGGTGTTCTAACATCTTCAACTCATTATTTATTAAGCTTTCATTGAAGTATTGCAAAAAAAAACTTCCCTAGTTTGTGAAATGAATATTCAATTATTCCATATATATGGCAGAGGCAATGAATTTAGTTTTCGATGGCAATTTGCAGCATATGGTTTTGATTAATAACACAAACTTTGCGTAATGGCAGAACGCAGCAAGTGAAAGTCAATAAGAATTGTTTGAACTGATTGTGTGACCTAAGAAAACAATAACACTGGCTCAAGGCCAAGATTATTACCCTATGCCACTGATTATTTCAGGATCATGATAAAAGTCCTTAATCTTTTTGCATTTATGGAAGTGAACGGGAGGAAGGGGGAGGGGGTCATGTGCATGCGGAATCTATGGAATTTGCTTTCCCACCAAAGCTCAAGAGATCAGAACAAAATCAATGTGTGTACATCCAAAGCAGTTTTAAAGGTTTTGTAAAACAAATCTTTCAAACAGGCATTGGTTTAACGTTATTGAGCTTCACTTCGATTTACTGTAGTGAGTAACGTAGAAATGGGACAGTTCACTGTGCTCACACTTCAGCAGAAGATCATCATGTGCATCTTTCTGCAAATACAGTTTTGCTGTTTCTGAGAGGTGAATGTTGCAACATTCGATCCAGAGTTGTGCACTGAAAATAAGCAGCTCGGCCTTCACCACTGCAATCTTCCCCCAAAATGAAGACAAGTAGCTGAGCAATGCAATACTCTTAACAAAGCGTCCATAAAATAGATAGCTTCAAATCTCCGTTGATACAGTCGACACATGTTCCTTAGTTCCTGCAGGATAGCATGCTGCTAATCTTACATAGGTTTTCAGATACATTGCAGACTCGCAAGGGGAAGAGATTTTCCTGTGATTATACGTCCATGCCTGGCAAAGAAAGCTGGAAAGGCTGTAATTGCCTGTAAAGTTTCCCTGGGCCATCCTATTCTTCTACTCAGGAGACAATTAGCTTTTATTTTTAAAAGCGAGAAACATGAATCCTCCTGAAAGCACAGTGAATAAATATATTGTGAAGTGTAGTACAGGAAGACTCTGGGTTCGTTGGTATATTGGCTAATCTCAGTCTGGGTAGTTGAGAGTTGCTATATCTGACAACTGCTGGCAGCAGCTAGATGTCAATTGCTCACAGACCCCAGAAATACTTGCTGCAAGTGGCCATATGTAAATTTGAGAATATGGAGGAGATCAGATTTAGAACCAATACACTTAAGAACTTGCTGACTGCCATCATTTCAGCCCATATTTAATAAATAGCTCCATGGGTTGTAACCCAGCCTAGGAGAAACATTAAGGAAACAAGATTATTTTTTCAAAAATACCCTCCTAGAAATCTATAATTATTAAGACTCAATGTTATTTGTAGCTGAAGATAATTTTTCTAGCTCCTTTCCTGCAGCCTGACATACTTATTTTCTGAAATAAAATAGAACAAGTGCTGAAAATACTACGTAGGTCTGGCAGCTTCAGTGAAGAAAGTAATAGAATTTATGGTCCCAGCTTGGTGAAGACTGGCAGGATGGACCCAATTCATGGATTCCCAATCTCATTCCTGTTGAGCGTGGCGAGTCCACACCCTGCACTCACAACCTGACTGACTCCATTGTGGGCAAACAACTCCTCGCTGAACCCCTGCTTCCCCCAATTTTGTTGGGGTCAAGACAGATTTTCCATGATGTGTGGTTCAAAGATCTCAGAGGAGTTGAAGCCAGTGTTTTCCCATGGTGGATGCAGTGAGCCATAGGTCACCGGTGGGATCTTCTGTCCCTCCAAAGTCTATGCCATTTTGCATGGCTCGCTCACCCACCCCACCATGGAACCTGCCATGAGGGAGTTTGGCAGAAAAAGCCAGAAAATCTTACCCAAAGTCTGGACATGCATATCTTTTGAAAGATAAGGTCAAAAAACCTTTACAATGTCCCCCGTCGACGCCTGTCCTTTCCCACCCCATGTTCCCTCCATGTCTCCTCCAGTCCTTACCCATCCCCATGGTCCGTCATACTCTGTGCCAACTCATATCCCCCATTCACCTCCAATTGCGCCTCATACCCCCTCCGTGTCAACTCTACCGCATTTCCATGCCCATTCATTCTATTAAAAAAAATGAACCCATTAGCAACAATGGCATGCGTGGATCTACTTAAAAAAACATCCATTCATCATTTTCTTTTAGAAAACTGCTGTTGCTAGTCAATAACAGAAGCAAAAGGAATTGACACCTCTTGCTGTGCAATATAGAGTGAGCTAGTAACAATAGGGATCATGGAAAAAAATAGCTTCATATATCATAAATCTGTCAATCAGGTAACGTTTCCTTTCTTCTCTGCTGAGTCACAGACAGACCTTTAATTTGTGTTTGAACCATCAGCAAAAGATTGTTATAATTCACTATATTTTCTGTGTCCAGCATGTTCAATGTTTATTTGCAAAAGATAAAGAGATGTCAAGTGTTTATAACTTCTGTTACTGATACTTTAGGTATCTGGTTGATTGACACTTTTATAGAGTTATAGCAACAGCAGTCATTTTTAAAATATATCTATGAACGGTGATTTTTTTTGGCATGGAGGTTATGAAGGGCTATTGGGGTGGGTGGGTGGGGGTGACGAGTTGGCATTAGAAGTGGATGCGGGTATAAGGGCTGAGGGATAGCAAGCAGAAAATCTAAGCAATCAATTGGGATGAAATTCAGAGAACCAAGGTGCGAGTTTTAAACAGCTTGCCTCAGCACTTGGCTGCTACTAATCTGTTTAGGGGGCCAGTGGGCACAATTCCATCCCATCCCTCATCACCAACACCCTCGCTTTCCACCTCTCCCCCTCAGCCACCTAAAATGTTGTTCCATTTCTCTCTCCACCGATAGAACCAGATCTGCTGAGTATTTCTAGTGTGTACTGCATTTTTCCCCTCTTTCAGATTTCTAGCATTTGCAGTACTTTCTTTTGTATTAATGTTCATTCCCTGTCTGTAACATGGTGATATACCACAAGTCATTGTTCAGCTGGAATGTTGTGCTTCAACCATTACACACTGTGGCTACAATCACTGTAGCTGGGAAACTGAAATGGAACATTATGCATGATTCTCTATCTCTTTGCTACAATGCAGTATCACACACCATTCTCTATCTAGGACACTGATAATGCAACGTCACACCTCATTGTCTAGCTGGGACACAAATGCAATATCACACATCTTGGACCAGCTCATTGGTTCTGACTAGTCACTGTGCATTGCCTCTGGGTTCAATCTGCTCACCGTTGAGCTGGAATAGAATAATGTAACGTCAAGCATCACCATGACTTGTCCTCCAGCTGTAGCACAATGAAGGTCTAGGCTGTCGACTGCTCAGCAATCACTAATCAGGAGTTTTAATTCCAACAATTAAACTATACATTCTCAGATTGTCTTCCTTCCTTCCCCATCCCCCACCCTCTGAAAAGCTTCCTTTTGTGTGACACTCCATCTAGTGGTATGCCCGAACCCAATTAAAGCTTTTCTGGTTGAAGGAGGTAGATATGGGCGTCAAATAGATGCTCTGACCTCTAGTCAAAAGGGAAGTGCAGTAACACTTCTGTTATTGGCCATTCATTTCCTTAAATTCAGCAAAGGGCTTGAACACATTTTCAGGAATTAAAACATGTTGACAGCTTCCATTGTGTGGACTGAGATTATTTTCAGTTTTTAAATATAACCTTGCATTTTTAATGCCCGAATTAAATACCTTAGCAAAAAGCATGCTTAATTAACAAAGATGCTATCATGAATGTTTATAAGCTGAAAAGAAATGGTCCAAGAATTCTATTAAACAGCCTCACAATTTTCCAGTGAATTCTTCAGAGACAGTGTTTTCATTCCAGATTCAGTTTAAAATAACCTAGGCAACCGTCATACAATCATCACGTTAAAAAGATTAGGAGTAGCTGCATATTCCAAAGAAAGATTCTCTTATTTTTCACAGCCAAACGTTGAAACGGGATCTCTGTTGGTTATAAATATCCTTGATTTCTGTCAGTAAAAAAATACTTTCACAATTACTATTGACAGTGCTGGATAATCTTGAAGGTTGCATTGCTTCAAGAAGATGAGTGTTACAAATCATTCTGCAGTGAGAAGAGTAACAGCAGCAGGCAGCAGACAGGTTTCAATTTCACAATGCTGATTATCTCATTCCAAATTCTATGCATGCCTAAATCTGAGAATCCCTGAAGCATCTATATGGACTCCCACTTTTAAAATGCCTATTACAGTTTCATACTTCTGCTCCTTCCTGAAGAGTGCCATTTCGCCAAGCTTAAATAGCAGAAAATTACACTGCTTCTTCCCTGCCCATCTTCTCAATCTCCATTAACCCGAGGAAGAACAAAGAACTCGGCTGGGCTGTCTACTGTGGCAGGTTGGAGTACAGGTTAAATAGCACATGCTCGCTGGTAGATTTCTTCCACCCCACCCCCCACCCCCAAAAAACCAACGAAAACCATTGCAATCAATCCAAAAATTATACTTCAAATAGGTAACTCGCTGGCCATTTTAGAGGCCTGCCCGCTGTGGTTTAAACCCATCCCAAATCAAACAACGACAAGCTTATCATTAACTTCACGCTTTTTTTTAAAAAGGATTTATATTCATTGCAATGAAACAGCAGTGGTATATAACAGTTACAGGACCATTTACATTGGTAGAGCCATTAGATTTATAAAAAATTCAACACTTCTGAGCTCTGATGAAACTGATGTTTTGCAGAACGATAAAGTGTTTTAAAAGCTCTATAAAACTAACCTTGGTTTGATAGCTCAAATAGTGACAAAAAAAGTTCATTTTTGTCTATTCCATCCAAATGTAGCTTCTTAAAAATTAAGGTACACAATAGATTTTTTATTTTATAAATCTATTTTTGTTTATTGCAAATCAACTTTGCATACCAGATGTATTTCTTGAATTTCTGCAAAGCAAGCTTTCCTGGTACATGTCAGATACAAAATTTGGTAGAAGCTGGGTTATTTATTTAGCATGAATTGACAGAATATAACATGATGTAAAACATGCAACACAACAGTTACAAATCTCAACCTCCATTACATACAATAATATTCATTTCATGTTACAAAATGTAAAGCTTTTATTATTGACTAGTACAACATAAAGTGAACTGCCAAACAAAAGCTACATTCATCTTGAACTAAAAATTCAGAAATATATGGCTATCTAGGAGTAATGTTTCAAGCTGTCGTGAAGGAAGGATAGTTCATTCTACACTGTGTTTCCACAACTGTCTGCTGTTTCATTTTATAGCTATAATTTGATTGCTGCTCAAATTTCCCATTATGCCTTTGTGCAGTGGCCTTCACTACATAAGAAATAGGCTACAGGAGTGAGAAAAACAGCTGTTCCTTCTGAAACACAAATGCTACAGTAACTTGCTCCCTCCTTTTGCCTTAACTTAATGAAGAGCCAAAAGTGTTTTGCATGTTTTCTCTAAACAGTGCACTTAAGTTTAATAATCTGATACAGCTTATTAAATGTGAAGTTTGCTGATCTTTAAATTATTCATAACATGGTCCTGACTGATTAAGATTGGCTTGTTAAGGAGCACAAGAAGCAATTAAACTGACAAGGCAGCAAGGCCTTGATGTATACATTTATTATCACAAGAATACCCAATGTGAATGCCCTTATTAAGCAATGAATTTCACCTCACTGGCCTTCTACCATTGCTGCCACAGGCAGAGTGTGCGAGGAACAACATGTCAAAAGCTAACTCTGAGGAAATGCCTATCTTCCACTGAAACCGATTTTGTAATGAACCTTTCAATTCACTCCTGAGGTAATAAATTCTGACTGGTGCATTAATTACTTGATAACATCCCATCAAAATGCAAATGCAGCACTTGACCCACAGGAATGGCTCACTAGCTGTTAACTCTTCAGGGTATATATAAATTGTCTGTTTTTTTTTAATCAAACAGGGCATTTATTTCTGTCCTGCTTGGGTGAATGTCACTGGCTTCCAAATTCAGTCACACTGCAGTCTGACGTTAATATATGTTAAGGACTGACGAGCGACAACAATAATCCTAATTTCACTACATCCTGACTTTGTACATTTTAAATATATTTTCACTGCTTTGGTGGCAAAACCTAAGAGGTCTATTCTGCTAATTTGACATGCCCTGACCCTCCACCGAGAAGACTAAGCTTTCCCTGAAACTATGTTATATCTGAATAAATTAACACTCAGATTTTAGACAATATTACTCCTGATTTGTTATTTGTGTTCTACTTTTTTTCACAGCTCCCAACACAGTTTTGAATCAGAAATACTGGACGGTTCCAAGGTAATGTGAAGTGAAAACAATTGGTCCCTTTCCGTTTTAGTGGTATAATATTACACCACATGCAGGGATAGTACTAAGACACAATGGCAGAATAAATTCCAATGAATAACATTTTGACGGGAACTATATTTTCTCATACACCCAATGGGATTTTTCCAAAGTTCTTGGTGGTGTTTCTCCTGATCGCTTCATCCATGGCTGGAAGCAGCTTTCTTTTCAACTCGCAAGTGCCTTTTATTAAAAATATCAGCAGCTGTTGTCTGGATCTCAACTAATAAATAGCTACTCCACTTCAATGACTATTACAATCCAAGCCAAAAGTCTAACATTAATGTTTTAGTTGGAGAATGCCTTAGGAATGAATTCCCAGCCCTGGTACTGATAGTCAGCACAGCTACCTCACTGCCAGAAAACTACAGGGCCTCTGGTTATTCCAGTAAAGAATCTGACATTTAATCAAACAATTATGCATTAATAATTTCTTTTACACACAATAAATCTGCAAATACATTTTGTTCTGGTCAGCTACAACATGTCTACTTCAAAACAGAGCTAAAGCAGGGACTTTGACAAAGAAAGCAAGGGAGGGATGCTGGATCCAGTTGAACCACACCAGGTTAGAAGAGTAACAGCGGAACATCAGTAACAGTTATTAACTACACTGCTTCACACTGCTTCAGAAATCAAATGCATCATCTGTGAAAACATTATCCAAAAACCCAGACTTAGCCACTGAAGTTCTAAACTTCAGCCTCAGGCCCTGTGTGGCTCTCTTAACATGCTGCCACGCTGCATCTTACCTTGCTCTATTTGAAACTTTATTACCATATGCTAGTTTTTTAAAAAAAAGCTACAGGCCCATCAGAAGAAAATATTATAGGTAGAAATTCAGTTTATTTATTAGTGTCAAAAGTAGGCTTCCATTAACACTGCAATGAAGTCTCTGCGTTGCCACACTCTAGTGCTTGTTTGGGTACACTGAGGGAGAATTTAGCATGGCCAATGCACATAACCCTCATGTGTTTTGAACTGTGGGAGGAAACCGGAGGAAACACATGCAGGCACAAGGAGAATGTGCAGACTCCGCACAGACAGTGACCCAAGGTGGGAGTCGAAATCCGGTCCCTGGCACTGTGAGGCAGCAGCGCTAACCATTATGCAACAGAGTTCAAATTCATTTAATTAATAAATGTTGGAGAATGGTTGGCGAAGAATCAAAAATAGAGGAAAACAGAACCAATGAATCCAAGAGCTTTTTTTTAAAAGTTGATTTTATTTAAAATTACTTCAAATATTTATTTGTATAGTTCTACCTTCAAATATATTCTGCTAGCTTTTTAAAAAAAGTCTTATCCAGAATACGGTGTGTAAGCTGAAAATCTAAAAATATACTGGCTGATTTGGGGGACTAGTTGGACCTTTCAGTGCCTTAAGGATGAATCTTTAGAATGCTGCATTGTTATTTAACACAACATTCAAAAATAATCACAACTAAATGTATTTGTTAATCCCAAAAATATTAATTAAGCAACATTCTGTAGAACTGTGCTGTTTTCCAGAGAATGGAATTCACCAAAAATCATTTTTATCTATGCATGAATGAAAATATATCTGTAATGTGAAAGCTACAACGACTCAAGAGCTTGCAAAGAGTTAACTGCAAATGCATGACCCTTTCAGTGATTTTGAATGCTATGTGGAAGAAAAGAAATGAAGTCTAATAAGGGTTCAGGATAAAGGTTGACCAGTGTACACAGCAGATCCTTTAATCAGAGGATCATGACAGTTTGGACATTTTTCTTCTGTTTGCACACATAGTGGGATCACCATTTTCAGCTGCTGTTGATCTAACGTATTCCATCTGGAATGTTAACCTGCCATTATTCCTCAGTTAGTCTATCTTTACCACCTGGATTATTCAGTCTTCCCTTTTATTTGTCCCCAAGGCTTGTGGAAAAGCCTTAAAAACTTTGCAGATGGAAAAGTATGTTGTTTGGTCTACCATTTTTCAATCATATGCCATCCTAATGCCTTCACAACAGGCTGAAAAAGATGCACTGATAATTCTCTGCAAGTTTTTCAAAAGATCAGGTCAGGGGAGTATTAATTGATGCTGAAAATAATGATACAGAGCGGCACCACTGAGGCTTAGTGTGACTGGCATGTGATAATCTTTGCAAGATGCTCAGCATGTGACTGGACAGTCTAATGCAATATGCATTTCTATCCTAGTGAAAACAAGAATAATTGCATTCACTGCTTCGGAGGTATTCTGTATAACATTTGGACAATGGCTTATTTAAAAGAACATTTTGGATTATCCTTTCAGTATTGAATTATTTTTGGAGTCTGAGATGTGACTCCTGGAATATGCAAAGCTATGAGTTTACCTTTCAAAAATCCATTAAACAGTGGACACAAATGATGAATATAATTGTTCCTTGCAATGACAGGAAACATTCCTGTAGGAATTTGTGAAGCATTTTGTTGTGAACACTATTTAATAAGATGTAAACATTGAAAAGCTTACATCTCAATATTTGCATGTTTTCTAATTTTTCAAATGGACTCTTTACTTAATCCTTAAGGGCATCTCCTTATTCCAATTAAGAACATCATTATCTATACTGTAGGATATATCCTTAACTTGCCTTGTGTAGTTCTCATCAGTTCTCTGGTGTTGAACCCTCCAATGAGCTCAGGAAAACCCAATCTGTGCACTTCCATGGCTCGCAACCTACAACCCTGACCCATGTACCACTTTGCATGTTATTTTTGTCTTTTTATACCAGGGTCAGGCTTGCAGTACAATGTGGGAGCTGTGAAGCAATGAAGAGGAATGTGGCTATGCAGGTGGGCCAGTTAAAAGGGCAGCCTTGGTTCTCTAACACAGTATCCTGGCTTCCAGTAGTGTTTTAAGACCTCTAAAGCCAAGCCTTTACCTAACCCCAATGCAAACCATGCCCCCCTACATCAGCCATGTCACCACAGATCATTGTGCCACCCACTAGCCCATGATCCATCTCAGATAACCTATCCTACCCTGTGCCCCCCAATGTAGCCTCCTTAACCATTCACCCAATATGTTCTACATGCATTCTCCTTGCCTCGCAATATTAATTGAAAATATTTCATTCCTTAAAAAATAATCTCTCACTTTCTAATCAAAACGTCATATCATTGATACAAAGAGAAAACATGCATTTGACATGTGAACAAAAACATTGCAAAACTTGTAATCCTATTAGCTTGTTAACAAACCAGAAAACATATCAAAGACAAAATCTGTTATTAAAACTTCTCAACTTTGGCATTCATTCTCAGATGAATGGAACACCTATTGTGCTGGAACTCATTCAGGCTTGAAACTCAGTCAAGCATTGATAATGGCCACAGCTGTCTAAACAATAGACTACTCTCTGGGGAGGGAAAAAAACAGCAGGTGCTCATTTCAGTTTCAAAGTGGAGTGCCTGTTAATTAATGTCAAGAAACAGATAGTTAGATTTATTTTTTCCAATTGTCAAAACCAGGTTTTTCAAACAAAAAATTCAGATCCATTTAAGTCACAGTAGAAAAGGTGATAGCAGAGACAGACAGGTAAATTTAATATATTTTTCACTGCACCATGCTGCCTTTTGCCATTGAAAAAGTACTGTAATGCATGTGAAGAAATACACAAGCCTAGTCAATGTAAGAGTCAATTTACCTTTAAAGACAGATCCATATGATGATTATCCATATTGCATGAAAAACACGTCAATGTTAAAATACAGCATCTAATAGATGTGAAAATGCTTTACACTTTGCTTTTAGAATGCTTCAAATTCCTCAAGCTGGCTTTACATTTTTTTCATGAACCCGTGAACCTGCTATGCTTCCAAGCCCAGCACAATTAGGCCAAAATGGTGCGCTGGAGAAAATCTAACTTCTGTCTCCAACTTATAATGTGCAGTCATACCCCAATGACAGGGTAGATGTGCATTTGGCACACTAGCCATTCCTGACCTGCAGCCCTGACCACAGAAAATGACATGGGGTTGGAAAAATTGGATTTCCTTCACAAAAAACAAAGTGTGCCCTGAAACATGCTTCCGAACCCTGACAAACATTTAGCCCCAGTATTTGAATAAAAAAAACTATTAGCCACAAACAGCAGATTTATGAAACATGCACTGATATTTAATGCATCATCCAAAAAAAAGTGAAAGAAAATGTACATACTTGCAGCAATTACATAATTCAATACCATCCTTTGTATACAATCTCTGAGATGCCAACATGTAATTTTCTTGAAATCTTACAGTTGCAATGCAAGACTGGGCTCTGGTTCCTGAGGCAACAGTGACAGTCCACTCAGTTCTCTACGCGTTCGCAGCAATTACAGAATACAAACACATGGCCTTCTGATACCTCAAACGATACTAATATTCAGCTCAGCCTTCTTTTCAATCAGCTTAGAACACAAACAGGAATCACAGAACAAAAAGAAAAACTGATCAAAAAAAGATTCCAAATGCCAACTTCAATGGATATACTTGTTGAATCATTCCTAAATAAGGCTTGGCGATCAGGTAGAATGAAGTACAATAGTGTTAAACCATGGGTATAGTCTGAGAGATCATTTAAGGGCACCAACTTGGATTCATGCATACAGTTAAAGCAAAATATAAATACATGACTTTACACAATCCAAGCACACAGAGAGGACCAACTTATACACATTGAAAAGGCTGCAAACCATTCTCACATGCTTGGCTGAAGCAATGGGGCTCTTCTATGGGTGCAAAGTGGTTAAGAAGTTACTGAACTTGTAACCCAGAAGCATTGACTAATGATCCAGAGATGGGAGTTTAAATCACACAACACCAGCTGGAGAGTTCAATTGTCATTAATTAAGTAATTAATCGGAATCAAAAGCTAGAATTAGAAATGGTGACTTTTAAACCCATCTGGTTCCTTGAGGGAAAGGAATCTGCCATCTTTACCCAGTCTTGCCTATATGTGTCTGCAGACCCATAGGAATGTAATTGAATCTGAACCACTCTCAGAAATGGTCTCACCTAAATGACTACAGGAAAAACAGTCTATTAAGAATAAAACTGGATGGACCACCTTGCATTGACCAAGGCACTGGACATGACAAAAGCACAATCCACCTAGTCAAAGTTCTCTTCACTAACATTTGGGGGCTATTGTCAAAATAGGGAGAACAATTCCACAGATTAGGCAAAAAAAAGTAAATACCAATGCAAAATATTGCTGATGCTGGACATTTGAAATAAGAACCAAATGTTTGGGAAATATTCAGCAGATCAGGCAGCATCTGTGGAGAGAGAACAGAGTTAAAAATCTCAGGTGGACAACCTTTCATCAGGTCATTGAACCAAAACACTAGGCATAACCTTCTGCCCCCTCTGGATGACAGGAAGGAGACAGGAGGGCCTAAAATTATGATGGGCTGGTGTCGGGACTAATACCCAATGCCTTCTCACCCCAATCAAAAGTAAGTTCCGACAGGCAGGTTGATGGTTGACCTTCCCTCCCCACCTCCATTTGAGACTCATGTGGTCAATTAATGGCCACTAAAGTGCCTCTGCTACTATGTCCTCAGCTCCAGCAGGCCCACCAACATGTAGCCTGCATTATTGGTTAAGCTGTGTGGGTTGCATGTCATCTGGAGGTTGGGCAGGGGGATCATCTAGTTCCTTACTGTGCGTTAATCTGTGTATATTGAGGTTACGGAGCAGGTGAGGTGGCCACTGACAACCATCCACTTGCCCTAGCTTCCAATCCCCCATCCTCCTCACCGCAAAATCTGCACCCCATTATGTACCTCTCGAGGATGCCAAGGTGGATTTAGGGAGTAGTGAGGGGGAGGGTTGCTGTTCTCGTAGTAGCCACAGCTTTCTCCATAGTACTATCAATCTGATTGGCCAGCATCTCTTAACAGGTGGGACTTACACCTCTGGGGGCTTGATTCTGGAGGAAGGCCCATTGGTGTCTCTGGATCTGCCCGATTACCACAAGATCTGGCAGGCTTTCCTATGAAGATGCAGCAAGGGTCTTTCACCAGCACAACAACTGACAGGTAGGACCCTTTCCATCAACAGAAGATTCCATTGGTTAATTCTCTCTCTCTCCACAGTCTGACCCACTCAGTAGTCCTGTGTTTCCTGTTTATATTTTAATCAAAGAACAGCCCAACATAGTCAGCTCTTGCGATACAAAACTTGGAAGTGGTGTGAACTGAGGGGGGTTAGTGTAAATATAGGCAGTCTTACGAAAAATGGTGGATGGGGAGACAGGTGGCAAATAAAGTTCAATGTGGAGAAATGTGAAGTGAAGGAAATACATGGAGGGACAATATAAAATTAAACAATTCTAAAGGGATTGCAGGAGCAGAGGGATCTGGATATATGTATGTCATTGAATTGTTAGGGTACGTTGAGAGAGTGATTAGAAAAGCGTACAGTCTCCCAGGATTTTATAGGTTATTTTGAAGTTGTATAGGACATTAGTTTGGTTTCTGCTGGTATAATTCTATCCAGTTGTGAATGCTGCTCTTTAGGAAAAATGCAAAGACGTTGGACAGAGTGCAGAAAGTGAGAATGATTCCAGAGATAAGGAATATCAGTTATGGAGATAGAGTGGAGAAGTTAGGACCATTTTACTTGGACTAAAGAGAACTCAGAGGAGATTTGATAGAGATATTCAAAATCATGAGGGGTCTGGACAAGGTAGATAGGAATAAACTGGTTCCATTCTTGAAAAGGTCAAGGGTGCAAATTTAAAATAATTGGGTAACGAAATAAAAGTGATATGGGAAACAAATTTATTACGCAGCGTGTAGTTAAAGTCTGGAATGCACTCTGAAAGTATGTTGGAAGTGGGTTCAAGTGAGACATTCCAAAGGGAATCAGACTGCTAATTACAAAGGAACAATGTGCAGGATTATTGACAGAAGGCAGGTGAACAGCACTAAATAAATTATTCAAAGAGGCCGTGCAGCATGATGGGCCAAATGGCCTCCTTCTGCTTTGTAAAAATTCCACAATTCTGTTGTCATACTCACAGAAACATTCCCTAGGCTATTGTTCCAGACTCCTCCATCACCATTTTTAGATGTGCTCTCCCACCAGCAGAGAGACACAGTGGTATACAGTTGGCAGGGAGTGACACAGAGTCCTCAACTCCAAACCCCACGAAGTGTTATGGTACCAGGTCAAACATATGCAAGTAAACCTTCTGCTGAATACCAACTATCACCTCTCTCAACAGATGGATCAGTATTCCTCCATGTTGAAAAGAACTTGGAAGAAGCACTGAGGACAGCTAAGACACAAATATATTCTGGTTGGGAGACACCAACGTCCATCACTAACAGCTACTCTGTAGCACCACTGTTTGCTGAGTATTGAAGGACATAGTTGCTGGACTGGGCCTGCATACGATGAGAGAATCAACAAGAGGGAAAAGCAACTTGACCTCACCCTGACCAACTAACCAGTCACAGATGATGCTTGCATTGTTGTTGCACAGACCTTTCTTATACAACAACATAAGCAACCACGGGCAGCATGGAGCTGACAGGTAGAGTAGTGCAAGGCCTCCAGAGCAGTGCTACACAAGGCAATTTCATGCCCATTAAATTTAATAATGAAGTAGACAGAAATATCCACATGGTTACTGTGGAAATACAACACAGCATTTTAATTTTCCTTCTTCCATAGCTTAAATGCTCTGAATCCTTTTCACAATCTTCTTTGACGTTTGAGAATAAAAAGCCCCAACACTCCGTGGATGTCTCAAATAATCACATCACATTAACATGACCGAGTCACCAGGTCATACACTAACTCTTATGAGCAGGAAAAAGAATCCCTCTCAGCTTTGTCCCATTTCGAGGAATGGATGCAGTAGCGCTAATTAGGACCCTGTGGGACAGGACATAGGGAAAGGAGAAAGAGAGAAAAAAGAGAAGGGAGAGAAAAATTGGAGTTGGAAACCAGTGAACCTTAAGTAAATTGTCCCTTATCTAAGATATATATAAACATCATCCTTCCAGCTCAGCTTTTATATGATGAGAGGTGATATGGCTGTGGGAATACCCATGACAGAAGTGTGGAAGTGGCAGTCTGATACTGGGGTAGATATCAACCATAACAATGTTCAGATTTCACTCTTCAACTTGCTAGGCTAGAATCTTTTATAAAATGACCAATATGATCTCATCTGTTGGAATCTAACCTGACAAGTTATGACCCATCCAGACTCCCATCATGCACTCAGCTAAGTGGACCACCTTTTTCTGTTTTCTCTTGACATACCAGTAAACTGTACAACTGTCACATGCTTACATTCCAAGGCATTTTTGTCTTGCAGTAACTGTGAATTTTACCAGGTCTACCATTCTTTGACATAAACTAATAATGATCCCACTGAATCAGAAGATTATGACAATAAAGAAAAACAGAATTCAGTTCAATTTAAAGCACGCAACCTGATGAAGCAAAGCCTTTTGTGTTTTGTGAATGCCAATGCTTCTTAATGTGTTGTATTTGATACAGTGATTGATGAGCTCTCCCTCTCTGTAATCACACTATTTGTCTTTGATATTGAAAATTGCAACACCTGCAGATGAAGGTGCTTTTCAGGCTATTTATCTTCCAATGAAATATGCACCTTTAAAATGTTCCTCTGCTTTCTCTTCTCTAAGTTCTTCTGGGTCTGGTGCATCTGGGGATGCAGGCTGGCGATCTATTCCCAGACCATCATCTGGTGCCAACTGCCAGGAACGATTTCACAGTTCCTGAAGGGAACAATCCATTCCTCTGCCCCTCCCTTGACAGGGAGATGCCCGGCTTCTCTGCTGTGCATTTTGCACATTATAACTGAGATTGGATCAGAATGGGGAATAATGCATTAATAATACTATGACCTCTCTCCACTAATATTGGTATCGGTATCAGAATCAGTGTTGGACCATTGACCCAACATGCAATGATTTGGTATGATGACTGAGTTATTATAAGAGCTTTAGTTGTTTTTGATATTCCAAATGACAATAAACTGTACACAAAGACCATTTCCTTCAGTACTGCCTGAGTTGGGACAGCTGGAGAGACCTAATTCTGCATCCCAGCCCTTACCAACACCTCTATACATTCTTTATCCCTCCTGCCAGAGAGGCACAGCAAATGATAGCAGGCAAGGGGAAAGGACTGAGGAACCCAGCCAAGTTCCTCATCTTGGTTCAATCAATAGCCTAAAATAAATTGTTCCTGTAGCTCTTCCGGGCAAAACAAATTGGACTGCTGGCCACAACTGTAGTTGCAGCAGAAAACAGAAAGAATGCTGATGAAGAAAGTTGCATTATGGAAACAACCAGTTCAAATATTTAATAGAGAATTCAGTGCCCTGCCAACTGGAAAGAGTCTCATTTGTGCCCTATTTAAAAAGGGCAATAAATCAGAACCAGGAGACTATTGTCCCTAAAATTCCATGGGTGGTCACTGGTATCCTAAAACACCCTATTCCATACACAAGGAAACTAGTGCAGCTTCATTCTTGTTGAACCCTGTGCCTTAGTGAGGGAGTGGTTCCAGGAAGTGATTCTTTAACTCATTTTTTAAAATTATTTTCTCTATAATGCTGGCTCTAGACCTCATTGTTGATGCTCAAATGTACTGCAATGGAGGCTGATGTGCCTCATCTGTATCAGTGCATCATTCCCCTATGGAAATGGCAAATGATGATTAAGGCTCAATAGCAAGAACTCTCGGATTTGGAAGTTTCTTAGCCAGGTCCTATAACTGGCCTTTCATTTGTTTTGTAAGAGCTGGTGAAAGTTCCATTCAGGATTTGTCAAGAGAAAAGTAATTAATTACAGAAGCAATTAATTTTCTTTAAAAATATGCCACTGTAGTCCTCGAGTTGAAACTTGCCTTATGTCTTCAGCCATTCTTGCATTTCAGAATCATATCAGAATACCAGGTGGCATGGTGGCACAGTGGTTAGCTCTGCTGCCTCATGGCGCCAGGGATCCGGGTTTGATTTTGACCTTGGGTGACTGTGTGGAGTTTGTACGTTCTCTCTGTGCCTGCATGGGTTTCCTCTGGGTACTCTGGTTTCCTCCCACAGTCCAAAGATGTGCAGGTTGGGTGGATTTGCCAATGCGTGGGGTTACGGGGATGGAGCGCAGAGGAGGGCCTAGGTAGAATGCTCTTTCAGAGGATCGGTGCAGACTCAGTGGGCTGAAAGGCTTCCTTCTGCACTTTTGGGTTTCAATGGGTGCTATTATCATATGTTCCACTGAAACATCAGGTTGGGCATCTCAGATGCCTTCATAGCACCACCCTGATTATGTAAATAATCCCTTTCCCAAGTTTTGGGATGGCCAGATGTAATTCACATTTTCCAGAGTTTTGGGGCCTCATCATTTAATGCTGTAAATGATGAGCTCTCTTCCTGTATAAACATACTAGTATCCTACTATGTGAATGGCAAGGCTTATCCTGGTTCATAAAGCATTGGAGCTGAATTTTCCTCATTGAGGTGACAAGCAAATGTCAAGGCAAGTCTTGAATTGACCTCCACTAGGAGGCTGATTAAAGTCTGAATTTTCACATGGGCATGGTCTTAGCTGGTTTGGAATAAGGATCCTTGTCCAATTAAAAGCAGCAACTAGACTCTCCTCACTGAAGGGCTGATCAGAAACTTTGTTGCTTCAGCGCAGCACCAGCTGCAGTATGTAACTGTAAATAACTTTTCATTAAAAAACTGATATGATTTATTATTGTCATATGTATTAGCATATGGTGAATACTATTGTTTCTTGCACGCTATACAGACAAAGCATACCATTCATAAAGGAGGAGAGTGTGCAGAAAATTTCAACTTAATGCGAGGTAGGTCCATTCAAAAGTCTGGACCTAGCAGCAGGGAAGAAGCTGTTCTTGAGTTGGTTGATACATGACCACAGACTTTAGTATTTTTTCCCAATGGAAAAAGGTGGAAGAGAGTATGCCTCTCTCAGCTAGAATCTTAATAATATAAATGCAAAAATTAGTCTGTCATCCTTGTGGGGAAAGTGTTGGAAGAGCCTCTCCTTTGGTTGCACACCATACCAGGAGGCACAACAACCTTGTAAGCTTGCCAGGAGCACTGCATTTATCTGCCTGCTTCGGGAAACTGGAGGGTGAATTGAAAAATTGCAGTCGGCCTTCCTAACCCTACTCATCAAAGGTGCTTCATGAGCCTAGTTGGCTACCCACCTCATGGCCCTAAACCCATGTTGGACAAAATGGCCAATGTTAGGAACAAGTTCAGGAATCGGGCACCCTAACCAGCCTCGTAATTTTCATGCCCTGTTCCTGACATTGATGAGACCCAAAAATACGTGTCGGAGGAGTCTCTACTTGTATCCAGACAATTAGCATCCAATCTTGAAATAGATGTCATGCTTCAAGTGCCAAAGTATTTTTCCCAAAGGGAGCAGGAGATTTGCAAACAGCTGCCAATCCACAGAAACTTCACTCAATGATTTAGCCTCTCGTTGATCTCAGGATGTAGTTATTTAGGCCATTTTCCCCAGGGAGGTACTTGAACAGTGCTTTAAGGGACAGGCCATAGTGAATACCTTTTCATCTCTGCGTCTGAATGTTGCTGCCTTCAGACTTTTCCTGCTGAGCTGCCGTAACTTTGGCAGAAGTCCTGTGGAAACTCCATTTATGGAGATAAATGGCAGCAAAGAGAGTGGAGCCCTGAGGAAATTCCTGGTATACATCCATTCTCTTGATTTCAAATTGCCCGTGAGCAGCACTGAAGATCAATGAGTTCTTTATTAAGTAAAGTCATGTGAAGTACTGTAATCACTGTGGATACCCATTACCATTTAAATATGTTAGAAGTATCATGAAAATATTACGTAACAATAGAACATTTCAAAATCACTTTTAATTAAAGCATTTTATGAACAGAACTTGTACTTAATCAGAAATTTTCTCCAGTTAAATACTGCAAAGACTGAAACAATTGTTTTTGGTCCCACTTCCCAGGTCCATTTCAACTCCATCCCACTCTTTTGTAACACTATGAAATTTGTCAGATAGTCCCATTTTGCTTCTAAAGGGTCAGTTGGAAACACATCCCCATTGAATCCAAATGCCTAGCAGTCATTTCATGCTCAAATGGATGTTAAGTGGTTGCGGGTGGGACTTCACTCCTTATAGAGCTGTCAGCCAATCTGATTGCCCAGGTGCCCTCCACTCTCTGCTGCAACAAGACAAGAGCTACTGAGGACTGAAGACAAAAGCATGAGGATGCTTGTAACTAGGTGACCAAGGTAAATTCAAGGGTCCAAGGGCAGGGGGGATAGTGATGATGAGGGGGAAGTGCAAAGGGGGCAATCAGAATCTTAGGGGGGAGGCCAGTGGTGGGGGAGGACAACCCCCTGAAGACTCCCTTTCCCACAACTGCACCTCCCCTCTTTTCCCACGAGGACTACCCTGCAATCTCCGGGGTGGTGAATGCGCGGAATTCACTATCACGGAATGTAACTGAGGCCGAAGAAATTAGGTATAGTTCTTGGGGCTAAAGGGATATTGAATTCGATGGTCAGCCATGATCAAGATGAATGATGGAGCAGACTTGAAGGGCTGAATGGCCTACTCCTGATTCTAGTTTCTATGTTTCCTTCTGACCATAAGACAAAGGAGCTTCAGGTAAGCCATATTGATTCTGCTCCACCGTTCAATGAGAGCATCATTCTTGCCTGTGGCTTGGGATCTGGTGATAACACTAGGCCCAGGATGGGTGTCATATAGGCAGCAGCCTCCAATGCCCAACAGATGCCACCAGACCTGCTGTGTTTTTCCAGCATTTTCTGTTTTGATATGAATGAATGGCACAATTTTTACACTAAATAACTCCACAATAATTCAGAAAACCCCCATTTACCAAACAGCCACTGTAGTCAAGCAAAGCTGTTCTGTAGCAGTAGAATACAAGTAATAAAATACATGCATCACATCTCCCTCCCTGATCAAGCACCTCCCCTAAACTCCATTAAATCAGTCAGAGCACAAGATGTTTAGCATTACCACAGATTGGGGAATGTGAAAGCTGCACGAGATTGGCAGGAATAGACAATTAATCTAGCCGCAGTCTTGAGTATTATTTAATGCCATATTATTCAAATTCTGATTTCAATGTTTCATGTAGGATTTTGCAATTTTTAACATGCAAAGGTTTTCTTAACTCAATCCAACTTTGTTAAAAATGGGGCAAAATCCCACATTTAACGAAATATTTGTCGAATTTTGGCTTTCCTTAGTAATTAACAACACGCTAAGAAAATTGCACCGTGTACATTTCAATCCCACATTTGCTGTAATTTCATTAATGGGTTATTAATCATGGAGAAAAATAGAAATTCTTCCATTGCTTGATAAGAAAGAAATTTCATCTGCCTCGATTCAAAAAAGAATGTTTAATTAATTCTCCTTGTGAAAATATTGCCAATTTGGAATTTTACACTGGATAGCTTGCGAGTTCCATGACATACCACATTTATTATAAAGTGTAGCCTCATGCCCATTTGTATCCTTCCATAGGGTCACATCCTGGAAACAGTGATTTAACTCAGCAATGGCACAGAAATTTCACTAATTGTCTACAGTGTTGTACCAAGAAGTTTCTGATAAATTTAAATTTATTTCTTAGTGTCACAAGTAGGCTTACGTTAATACTGCAACAAAGTTACTGTGAAAATCCCCTAGTTGTCATACTCCGGCATCTGTTTGGTTACACGGAGAGAGAATTTAGCATGGCCAGAGCACCTAACCAGCACGTCTTTCGGACTGTGGGAGGAAATCGGAGCATCCAGAGGAAACTCATGAAGATTCAGGGAGAACGTGCAGACTCTTCATAGACAGTGACCCAAGCTGGTATTCAAACCCTCGTCTATGGTACTGTGAGGCAGCAATGCTAATGACTGTGCCACAAATTACCGTTCCTGAAGGTAAGTTTTCCATCATATTTGCTTTGCTCTCGTTTCTGTACGCAGTTCTACTTATATTTTGTTCCCTGTCTCTTTCATTCTTTTATTGGCCTCAGATAATAGGCATATCCTGAATGAATATCAATGTCATGACTGGATGAAGGTTCAGTGCATTCTGTGTTCCTTGCCACTTAATTATGAACCAGATTGGTGATTCAGCCAAAACCCATTATTCAATTAAGAGTTAGAATCCGCAGACTGAGAACTCAAGTACAAAGTCACCCAACTACTACTTCTTGATTTATATTAGTAAATTAACATTCCTTCTCATCCTTATCTTTCTCAATATTGTACTTCAAGATGGGACCTGACCCTTCAGTGGGTTTTGCAGCAAATGGAAAGAAAGTCTTGTACAGGTTTTACTATTCACCAGTTTTCTTGTCCACTATATACAGAGCCATACACCATTCTCAAAGCATAGGAGTGAGAATCTCGGCCGTAAAACAGCAACACACAGGTGCACTGTGACTATGCACCAACATCTTGTGTGCTCAATGCTGAAGAACTACAATTGCATAAGATGGCACGATTGCACAGTGGACAGCAATGCTGCCTCACAGTGATAGGGACCCAGGTTCAATTCTGGTCTTGTGCGACTGTGTGCAGTTTGTACATGTCTGTGTGGGTTTCCTCTGGGTGCTCCAGTTTCCCCCTACAGTCCAAAGATGTACAGGGTAGGTTGTTTGGTTATGGTAAATTGCCCCTTAGCATCAGGGCTAAATATGTAGGATTATGGGGATAGGGCCTGGGTGGTATTGTTGTGGGTGCAGGCTCGATGCACCGAATGGCCTCCTTCTGCGCTGTAGGGATTCTGTGATAATTGACAATTGATTGTGGCATGTGGTAATTTTATAACACACATATTAACTGCAAGTGAAAGCATCTGAACAAAGAAACCTGCATATCTGTTGACTTTTTTGCTTCTGAAAGTAGGACAGATTAGCAATTACATATCGAATCTTTTAAATACTCAGTTTTACACTAGCTAGAAATTTCCTCAGAGCCACTTCCACCTTGCCATTGTAACTTCAGCTGAAACGCAACAAGGATCTCGATTAGTCAGCTATGTGGCATTGATGGTGGAGCGGAAGTCACACTGAGGAAATTCCTGTAGCTCAAATATAATTTTGAATATATGCTCACCCATCGTAAGAGCATGAAACAGCAATAATCACCCTGAAATCCCTCCTCTGACCTTCCCTTCCCCTAACTATTCTCTTCCACACCTTCCCCATTTAATTCAGGGGTTTGGTCAAAATACATGAAACACAGACAACATATACATCGCTACTATTCACATCTGCTATGGTATTAGCATTACCACAAAGCAAAGGGCAACTCACAAGGTTATACTGCTAAGTGTTATGGTCTTTTTGAGTGTTTATACGTACTTTGAACGTTTTCTTTAAACTCGCGAATGCTGCAATTTATTTCCAGAGGTTTCCTCAATGTCTTATGGGGAGCAAAAGTTTTGTCCACCTTTGACAAGGCAAATAACAGGCTGAGCATAGAGTCAAGATGAGGGACTCCCAAAAACAGAGTTCTTCTCCCAAGGCTCAATGTGGGTGACCTCATTGAGGGATTGGAATATAACAGACTGCCATGGGCCAGCAGTGATCTGAGTGAAGAATCATCATGTCTGGTAGAGGGAAAGGAGGCAAAGGATTGGGTAAAGACAGAGCAAAGCGGCACTGCAAAGTATTCATGATAATACCCAGGGCATCACCATATCAGCAATCCTCCTCCTAGCTTGCTGTGCACTGTCAAGCAGATCTCGAGTTTAATCTATGAGAAGAATCACAGGGTGTGACGGTTTTCCTGGAGAAGGTGATCAGGGATGTGGTCACCTACGCTGAACAAGCAGTGCAAGATGGTCATTGCTACGGACGTGGTGTATGCTCTGAAATGTCAGGGATGCATTCTCAATGGATTTGGGGGCTGAACATCTTGATCGTTTCTACCGGACACACAACGAAGGCCAGTGGCATCAACCTTCAAGAATTTCCGACTTTTGCTACATCATCTTGTTTGTTTCAGAGGTCAAATGGAGATGGTGAGGATAATGTGGATTTTTGGAAATCTCCACTGGGCGCTGGAAGTGCAGCCCTGGTGATGCATGTGTCTCCTGACAGCATACAGCCTTAACAGCAGCCTTGTAAACACCAATAATATTAAGTTGGGATAGTGGGAAAGTGACTGAGGAATTTAAAGGCTGCCATCTGTGCATCAGCTGTTGAATACTACACAAGATCCTGAATAATGGTCTTTAACTCAGAAGTAAAAATGGCTTTTCCCAAATATCTTCACTCAGGTGTATTAATCTAGTTTAGAGGAATGTAAACGAATATTACATCAACTGTTACTCACATATAACTATTCATTAACATTTAAAGCAGGGAAACAAAGGAAATCGCAGAAGGAGTAGACAGTATGGCTCTTCAAGCTTGCTCCTTCATTCAATGACTCTATTTTCTTGCCCGCTGACCATGTCCCTCAATTCCCTGAGAGATCAAAAAGCAGTTTATCTCACTCTTAAATATATACAATGATGAAGTATTCAAACTCCAAAGATGTGAGGGTTAGGTGGATTGGCCATGCTAAATTGCTCTTAAGCGTCGGGGGGTCTAACCAAAGTAAATGCATGGGGTTAAGGGAATAGGACCTGGATAGGATTGTGGTTGGTGCAGACCCAATGGGCCTAATGGTCTCTTCCTGCACTGTAGAATTCTATGATTCTAACTCTCTGGGATAAACAATTCCTAAGATTCACAAACTTCTGGGTGAGAGGAATCTCAGTCCTAAATGGTCCATTCCTTATCTTGAGACTGTGCCTCGATGTTCTAGATTCCCTAGCCAGGGGAACAAACATCCCAGTTTCTACCCTGTCAAGGCCCTTAAAAATCTTGTGTGTTTCAATAAGATCACTGCTCATGTCTACTCAGGATCTCAATCTTTCAAAACACTCAACAACATACTTGATACAAATCAAGTACTTCAAGTTGGATAACGCTAGATACCTGGGTCCCACGAGGAACCTAATTCAGTTCATTACATTCAGCCATTTATACTTTTAGGTATCAAAAACAATGCATGTATTGATATCATCATCCCAATTCATTGCATGTCCTGACCCTCTTGGAGTGCAATATTCAAGATGGTGCATCTCAGGTGAATTGGCAATGAGGAATCACATGAGCCTAAACTACCAAAAGTGCAACACTATGGAATTGCGTTTCATGTGCAACACAGCTCCCCCCCCACCTCCTGATTCACCTCTGATCAAGTGAGACAATACTGAGATTGCACGTCAAATGTACATTAAACAATTAGGAATTTACATTCAAAGTGATCTCAAATTGGATTACCAAGTGTGTGTGAAATGCTTAAGAGAGAAAATGGAAGACTTCATGTGCTACATCGTCTCCAGCGTCACAACATTTCTTCAACTGACCTATTCACAGTGGTTAACAGTTACATAAGACCCATTGTTGAATAGGCAGTGCTTGTTTGGAATGCTGGACTTACCAAAGAGCATGTGAACAAGCTCGAAAACATTCAGGAACAAGCACTGACACTTATCCGAAGTAATGTGCACCAAAGCTATGCTAACACTAACAACTGAATTGCTGTTCCCTTGCTGTAAGGCGGACAAAGCTCCGAGTAGGATTTGCGGAAAACTCATGTATCCCACCTCCCATTGCCTTTCCCTCTTGAAAAAAAAGGCCATTGCAAAAAAATAGAAAAAAAAAGACTGCCTAATCCCCTACTTAATAAAACTCAGGGTATGCAAATGATTGAGAATTCAATGAACTTAATCTGACAACATATGATCTATGGACTTTAATAAAAATGCAAAGTGCAGTAGACCTTTCATTCCTATTCTGTAAATTAGGGAGACATGAATTTGCAACATATTGTAATTATTTTTATGATGAGATGATTATAATTGCGCAATCTTTTTGTTTTATAGTTTATTTTTACTTTAATGATTGCCCACAATATGGGCGATATTTCATGTTCTACCTGGTGACATGTTTAGAGGCAGAATGGGCATTTTATTAGATGGGGTGGCGATTGCACCCCCATTAAGTGCATGGTGGAAATGCCAGTGGATAGTTTTCCTACCCCGTTGCCAATTGTTGTCCTTAACTGGGTAATTAACACTCAATTGAGGATCTCTTCCCGCGCTGCTGGGATAACACAGTGGCAGGTGAGTCTATATCAGATGGGGAGCAAGACAGGTAAATTTGTGCAAGTTGCTCATCATTTCCTATGGGTTGCTGTGGATCCCTTGTTCAAAGGTACTCAGTTCTGAGCAAGAGACCTATTGGGAGAGGGAGAGTGGTTTCCCAATTCAGAGGCAACCCCGTGCCCTTGCTGCTGACCACTGGCTTACACGCTCCTCCCGAGTGAGCCTCAACCCAAGCCTTACCTCTGGCCTGAGTCACTCCATGATCCTGGGCCTCCAGTCAAAGTCCTGTAGCAACCACCGCCACCAGCAAGAGGGCTGCCACCATCTGATTGGCCAGTAGGCCAATGGACAAGCAGAATTTCCTTTCCCCATATCTCTGGTGTTGTGAATGGCCCATCAGTGACATTTCAACTGCTTAACTAACTATTACTGCAGTGTTTCCCAAAAAAGGCAGTGGGAGTCCCTCACTGGCTCTCCAGCAGGTAGCTGAGACTTCCATTGCCTTTCCTTCCATGCCATGAAATATGATTACTTGTTTTATTTGTACAGATGAATGCATGGACATGTGAGCATATGAATTAGTAACCAAAGTAGGCCATTTAGCCCCTCAGGCCTGCTCCACCATTCGTTAAGATCAAGGCTGATCAGATTGTAGCCGTAATGCCACCTTCCCACCTAGCTCCGAGGGATTCGTGACCAATAAAAGCAATCTATCTCTGCCTTAAAAATATTCAACAACCCTGCCTCTACCTCTCTCTGGGAAAATATTTCCACAGACTTACGACTCTAGGAGAAAAGAAAATTCTCCTGAACTCTGTCTTAAATGGGAGGCCCTTATTCATAAACTGCGTGTCCTAGGTCTGGTCTCTCCTACAAGGGGAAACATCTGATTAGCACCCTCTCTGTCAAGATCATTCAGGACCTCTTATGTTTCAATAAGATCATCTTTGATTCTTTTAAGTGGAGAAGTTCATATTTTCCCAATTATACTCCATCTGCAAAATTTTTGCTCATTCATTAAACCTCTCCATATTCTGTTACAGATTCTTTATGTCCTCTTCACAATCTACTCTCCTACCTTTGTGTCATCAGCATATTTCACAATTATACATTCAGTCCCTTCATCCAAATCATTGATATAGATTGTAAACACTTGAGCCTTGAGCACTGATCCATCTCAAACTCCACTCATTATATCTTGCCAATCTGAAAGTGACCCATTTATACCCTCTACTTCTAGTTAGCACGCCAATCTTCCATCTGTGTTAATATGTTACCATCTAAACAACAAGCTTTTCTCTTGTGTAGTAACCTTTGATGTGGCACTCTGTCACTCCTGGGAATCTAAATACACCACATCCACTTATCCACATTACTTGTTACTTCCTCAAGGAATTATAATATATTAGTCAAGTACAGTTTCCCTTTCACAAAACCATGTCTGATTGCATTGAAATTTCCTAACTGCCCAGCTATATCCTCCTTAGTAATGGATTCCAGCATTTTCCTTATGACAGTTGCTGAGCTAACATCATAATACCTGCTATCATAATGATTTTTCAATGTACAAATTATCCATCCATCTCATCCATTTATCTCTTATTCTTCTAAATGCCAGAGAGCATGGACCCATTTACTTATTCTCTCATCTCAGGAACCAATGTAGTGAATCGCAGAATCCCTATAGTGCAGACAGAGGCCATCTGGTCCATCGAATCTGCACCAACAATAATCCCTTCTGGACCCTATCCCCATAACGCCACATATTTATCCTGCTAATCCCCTTGACACTAAGGGGCAGTTTAGCACGGCCAATCAATCTAACCTGCACATCTTTGAAGTAAGAGAGGAAACCGGAGCACCCGGAGGAAACCCATGCAGACACAGGGAGAATGTGCAAATTTCAGAAAGATAGTCATCCAAAGTTGAAATTGAACCCGGGTCCCTGGAGTTGTGAGGCAGCAATGCTAACCACAGTGCCACAATGCAACCCTTTTGCTAGACTGTCTCCAATGCAACTATATCCTTTCTTGGATGTGGAGCCCAAAACAGTGCACAGTTCTCCAGGCTTTAGCAATTTTAGATATTTTCACTTGACGCTTAATATTTAGTTGCCCACAGAATAAGTTTTAAAGAATGTTGGCAAAAGCCATTTTCCTCTGCTCCTATGCTATTCAAGAGCAACAACCAACCAAAGCAATCAGCTCAGTGGCTTTTTTTGAACGATGCAGTACAGCAGCTGGGCCCTAAAATGAAAAATACTGGCTGGCGTGAAGGGTTTCAACAATATATCACACCATATTGCAAAGTCTTCAGAAACAATGCCAGTCTGTAATTCATCATGGAGGAAAAATGTTAGCCACACAATGGCTATAGCTGACGCAACTCTGGCTGGACATCATAAAAGATCCCAGTTTACATTGAAGACAAAAACAACCTTCTAGCAATGTTTATAGACAGCGTTTAACAGAATAAAGAAATTTCTGAAAACTTTCTGATGGAGCTCCACTGAAATAGGAACAGAAAATCATCTTGTCTAAGAAAGATAATATAAATTTCTCCTTTACTGGGTGTCATTCAACAAATATACTATTTGAGATGCTTTGGGTAGTTATTCCAAAGTGCATCAGTGAACATGCCTTTTGCCATTCTTAAAGAAAAAGAAAAACAATTTTTCTTTGAATTAAAGAATAGATCTGTGAATCTGACTGCACATTCTAATTGTCCTGTGTAAACTTATAGTAATAGTTTCAACCACCTGAATCTCCAATTTGTATTGGCCAAGGTTTCTACTTTTGATTATTGTCCAGTGACCTCACTTGAAAGTGTGGCCGGAATTCTCCAGTCATACATGCTGGAGGGATTCTCCAGTCCCATCCGCAGTGCACCCCTGCCCACAGACTTCCTGCCGGTGTGGGGTGACATCAATGGGAATAACCATCGACAGCGGCTGGATCAGAGAATCCCACTGTTTGCAAGCAACACACTACCGCTCGCCAGTGGGAAACACACAGAATCACACTGTGATTCAGAAACACACTGCAGAATCTCGCCCTGTATGCTTAGGGTGTCAGGTGAGGATAGTTTGGGTTTGCTCCCCTGGTTGTATGGCTAGCCATCATTCATTATTTCAGCTTACAGTTGAAGAACAGTCATGCAGAGTTATCAGAGGGCATGTGACGCCAGTGGAATCAGACGATATCAAGGAGGAAAGTGAGGGAAGGAATCATCAGTATAGAAAAGGTGAAAAAAAAGGACAAAAAGATTTAGGATGATCAACTTATGGAACCAAATTCCAGCCCGAAAAAGCACTTTCAAGAGAAAAAGGAAAAAAAAGACAGATTGAAAGTAGCTACTGCATTCAAATTATCTTTGTACTTATCTTACAAACTGTTTTAAAACATAGCTAATGAATGCTTTGAACAGATGTAGTTAAAGTAGCCATTAGGACAAGTTAATGAACTGTGGCTCCTATATTTATTCTAATAGTCTCTTCCTCTGTGATGGATTAGTGTGCTCTTGATTAACATTTTTTGTCTTTAATTGTTTTGTTTTTTTTAAGACTTGTCTCTCCTAAATATGATCCAGTGATCCCCTGCTTGTCCTGCTCTTATCCTTACAGTTTGTTGGTCCTGTGAAAACAGTGCACGTTCATTGCTGTTGTGATTGTACAATTACAGCAGCTACTGCTGCTGTGTTTGCCTCATAGTGTATTAAGTATGATAAACTTTAGCTTTAGTGTAGCAGAGAGGCAGTGAACCACTAAAATCAACATTAACATTGTTGGCAATGACGCCTATTACAGAGTAAGTTTTCAAGTCAATTGCTAACTTAATATGCCATTATTTTTCAAACCAGTATTGTCCACAAGCAGACCGGAACAACACTGAAACACTCCCTTTTTCTCAGAGGGTATCATAGAATCACAGATTCATAGAACCCTACAGTGCAGAAAGAGGCCCTTTGGCCCATCGAGTCTGCACCAAACACAATCCCACCCAGGCCCAATCCCCATATCCCTACATATTATACCCACTAATCCCTCTAACCTCCACTGCCCTGGACAGTAAGGGGCAATTTCTTAGCACGGCCAATCAACCTAACCCGCACACCTTTGGACTGTGGGAGGAAACCGGAGAAGGGTTTTTGTCTCAGTATGTAGACAGGCCAACTAGAGGTGAGGCTATATTGGATTTGGTGCTGGGAAATGAGCCAGACCAGGTGCTAGACTTGGAAGTTGGTGTGCATTTTGGTGATAGTGACCACAATTCGGTTACGTTCACCTTAGTGATGGGAAGAGATAGGCATGAACCTCGGGTCAGCAATTTTAGCTGGGGTAAGGGCGATTATGAGGCTATCAGGAGTGAATTAGGAAGCATGGATTGGATTAGGGGATTACAGGGACTGGGAACGTCTGAAATGTGGAGTTTTTTCAAGGAGCAGCTACTGCGAGTCCTTGATAGGTATGTCCCTGTCAGGCATGGTGGATTTGGTAGATCTAGGGAACCGTGGTGCACTAAAAGAGTTGAGTCGATGGTTAAAAAGAAAAAGGAGGCTTATGTTCGGATGAGATTGGAGGGCTCAGATAGTGCACTAGAAAGCTTTAGATTGGCTAGGAGGGAGTTGAAGAGTGAGTTGAGAAGGGCTAAAAGAGGACATGAGAAGACTTTGGCTGATAGGATTAAGGAGAATCCTAAGGCGTTCTATAGGTATGTCAAGAACAGAAGGTTGGTCAGGGCAAGATTAGGGCCAGTTACAGACAGCAGGGGGAAGTTGTGTGTGGAACCGGAGGAGATTGGAGAAGTATTGAACCAATATTTCTCTTCGGTGTTCACGCAGGGGGACATGAATATAGCTGAGGAGGACATTGGGTTGCAGGGGTGTAAAATAGACAGTATTACGGTTGATAAAGAGGATGTGCTGGAAATTCTTGAGGGGCTGAAAATAGATAAGTCCCCTGGTCCGGATGGGATCTACCCTAGGATTCTCTGGGAGGCTAGAGAGGTGATTGCAGAGCCTCTGGCTCAGATCTTCAGGTCGTCATTGGTCTCTGGTGTAGTCCCGGAGGATTGGAGGATAGCGAATGTTGTCCCATTGTTTAAGAAGGGGAACAGAGACTTTGCCGGGAATTATAGACCGGTGAGTCTTACTTCTGTTGTGGGCAAGGTTTTAGAAAAAATTATTAGGGATAGGATTTATAGTTATTTGGAGTGTAATGAATTGATTAGAAATAGTCAGCATGGTTTTGTAGCGGGTAGGTCGTGCCTTACTAACCTTATTGAGTTTTTTGAGAAGGTGACCAAAGAGGTGGATGGGGGTAAGGCAGTTGACGTGGTATACATGGATTTTAGTAAGGCGTTCGATAAGGTTCACCATGGTAGGCTTCTGCAGAAAATGCAGATGTATGGGATTGTGGGTAATCTAGGAAGTTGGATCAGATAGGAGACAGAGGGTGGTGGTGGATGGTAAATATTCATCATGGAGTGCAGTTACGAGTGGTGTGCCTCAGGGATCTGTTTTGGGGCCACTGTTGTTTGTAATTTTTATTAATGATCTGGATGAGGGTATAGTTGGGTGGATTAGTAAATTTGCTGATGACACCAAAGTTGGAGGTGTGGTAGATTGTGAGGAAGGGTGTCATAGTCTGCAGGGAGACTTAGATAGGTTGCAGAGCTGGGCCGAGAGGTGGCGGATGGAATTTAATGCGGAGAAGTGTGAGGTAATTCACTTTGGTAGGAGCAACAGATGTGTCGAGTATAGGGCTAACGGGAGGACTTTGAATAGTGTGGATGAACAGAGGGATCTAGGTGTGTGTGTACATAGATCCCTGAAAGTTGGGAATCAAGTAGATAAGGTTGTCAAGAAGGCGTACGGTGTCTTGGCGTTTATTGGTAGGGGGATTGAATTTAGGAGTCGCAGTGTAATGTTGCAACTGTACACTACTCTAGTGCGGCCGCACTTGGAGTACTGTGTGCAGTTCTGGTCCCCGCATTACAAGAAGGATGTGGAGGCGTTGGAGAGGGTGCAGAGGAGGTTTACTAGGATGTTGCCTGGTATGGTGGGGAGGTCCTATGAGGAGAGACTGAGGGATCTAGGGTTGTTTTCGTTGGAAAGAAGGCGGCTAAGAGGGGATCTTATTGAAACATATAAGATGATTAGAGGTTTAGATAGGGTGGATAGTGATAGCCTTTTTCCTCGGATGGAGAAAGCTAGCACGAGGGGGCATAGCTTTAAATTAAGGGGGGGTAGCTACAGGACGGATGTCAGGGGTAGGTTCTTTACCCAGCGGGTGGTGAGGGATTGGAATGCCCTGCCTGCTGCAGTTGTAAATGTGTCTAGTTTGGGGGCGTTTAAGAGATCTCTGGATAGGTTTATGGACGAAAAGGGATTGGTATAGGCTAGTGGGTCATTGTTTTTGTAACTGGTCGGCGCAACATCGTGGGCCGAAGGGCCTGTTCTGCGCTGTAATGTTCTATGTTCTATGTAACTCGGAGGAAACCCATGCAGACGCAAGGAGAATGTGCAAACTCCACACAAACAGTGACCCGAGCCAGGAATCGAACCCAGGACCCTGGAGCTGTGAAGCAGCAGTGCTAACCACTGTGCTACCATGCTGCCCACTCTCATACTGTGCCGCCCACTCTCCACTTAGAACTGTTCTTTAATGATGCAGCACAAAAAGGGCAGTTTTAGAAACCACATGTTCTTCAGAATAATTCAGTAAAATAGAACTTGGATCGACATAGTTTCTTTCCTGATCTTAGGACTTCCTAAAACACCAATGTCACAGATAGTAATGTACTTCTGAAGTACATTCATTGTTGTAACACCAAAGGCAACTTGCACACAGCTCTAACAGGCCACTTGGACAGTGGACATCAAGGGCTGGATTTCTCTCCAAATTAAAGTCCAACAGGTTTATTTGCAGCAAATGCCACTAGCTTTCGGAACTGGCTGTTCCTTCATCAGGTGGGTGAGACTTCTTACCGTGTTTACCCCAGTCCAACACCAGCATCTCCACATCATTTCTCTCCAGAAACAGGGAACAAGAGTTTGTTCTGAACGTGCCCCAGAGGGACAGCTACTTTTCACGATTTTCACCAAGGTGTCCACTTAACTGCATGCAGCCAGGTTTCCTGTCCAAGGCACTCAAAGCTGGACATCGTAAAAGTGCAGCAGAGGCCTCCCAGTTTGAATGGATTCGGCAAATAATTGAGATGGCATTTTAGCATAAGAAACACCCTCACACCACCAATTCAAATATTTTGAAATTTTAGATTAAAAAAAGATAAACAGCCAGGCCACCACCCTGACGGAGCCCCTCGACTGAGAAGCATCTGGCAGCACTTGGACCTAGGCAAGACTTTAAGTCTGGCAGGAACGCTGCCCACCTCCGCCCCCCACCCCCCACCCCCACCTCCACTCTGCTGCTATGTGCCTGCCTCCAGGTTTGGAATGTTTGTTTTGTGGAGATTTTATGGTCAAGAAGACTGTATGATGGTCGGTAAGAGGAGGAAGACCAGGTGTGGGAACTGTTGCTGAATGGGAAATTAAGGTTGTTTTTACATGTATTCCTATCAGGTGTGTTAGATGTGAACAGTTTAGCCAGAAAGGGATGTGATGTTTGCTTTCTTCTATCCTCCTCCTCTGTTTCTGATTCCCTCACCTGCATGTCGTAGGCCTGGTGCAAAGGGGTGTGCCTTCATGATAAAGGTTATGCAGGACACAGCAATCCACAATGAGTTATGACATGCACTCTAAGAAGTACTGCAATGTTTCTCCAAACTAGTCATGATGTGGAGATGCCGGCGTTGGGTTGGGGTAAAACAGAAAGAAATCCCACAACACCAGTTTCAAGTCCAAACAGCTTTATTTGTAGCAAAAGCCCCAAGAACTCCCAGCCACCTGACGAAGGGACAGGGTGTCCCGAAAGCTTGGGGCTTTTGCTACAAATAAACTTGTTTGGACTTTAAACTGGTGTTGTGGGATTTCGTTCTGTTTTTCTCCAAACTAGCCCAGGCAATGGAATTGCTGCTTAAGCACTACAATGGACCTGTTCAATAACATTTCATGTGGCAGCATGGCTCTTCTTATTGATATGTTGTCCATGCATGCTTGGGTTACACAGTGGAGTAATGAGACATAGTCCTCAGAAAGCTCTTGCCACTCAGTAGTCAGTGGACTGGCACAGAATGAAGGCCTCACAATCGCTGCCAGGATATTGGATATTTAGTGGCATGCCGTGCTGAGCACAGTCACATATCCACTGTACATTCAGGGAGTCAAATCATTTGAGACTGCATTATAATTTTGCATTTCGATACAGCATCTGCAAAGCAACATGTGTGCAGTCAATGGCACCCTGCACATGCACACTCTGCTTGCTTCTTGCTGGAAAGAAAGAACACAATACCCTTTTGGGTGTACATGTGACAGTGGCTTCCCCTGTGCAGCAGTGCATTGCAGACTGTCAAAACTTGGAGATGTTGTTTGCACTGTTCACCTCCTCGTGTTTTAAAGTTTATTTATTAGTGTCACAAGTAGGCTTACATTAACACTGCAATGAAGTTACTGTGAAAATCCCCTAGTCGCCACACTCGGGCACCTGTTTGGGTACACTGAGGGAGAATTTAGCATGGCCAGTGCACCTAACCAGCACATCTTTCAAACTGTAGGAGGAAATCCACACAGACATGGGGAGAATGTGCAGACTCCACACAGACAGTGATCCAAGCTGGGAATCGAACCCGGGTCTTTGGCGCTGTGAGGCAGCAGTGCTAACCACTGTGCCACCATGCCAATTTGAGGACATTGAAAACCATGGTCACCTCTACAGCCACTGCAGGGCTATCCTCACACTGCTCTGAGGGTGCAGTACTGCCAGCAACAGGTTACAATATCAGTCAGCCTGCGCCAATTTCTCAAACCAAGAATTTGCATATTCTGTTCCTCATGGAGATTAATAGGTAAATTGCTGCTTGAAGACCATGGGCTGCAGGTGATGCAAGTCTCGCCCACTGGCTCTCGAGTTGATGGCTGCCCCTGCTTCTTTTTGAGAATGCTTGTCAAATTAAATGACACTCGGGCATTTGTCAGCCTTGAGTGGAATCGAGGACCCGAGAGACGGAGAACAGCCAGAGGCTAGCAGCTCTACTGAACAGGAGTGTGCCACCAGGGAGGCATAACATTCACCTGAGGCTTAGAATTAGTGTTGGATTCCAGGCCTCAGTTGAGTGGAGAGGGGGAAGCGAGGGGTGGGGGGGGGGGGAAGCGGGGGGGGGGGGGGGGGGGGGGGGGGGGAGCGGCGGGGGAGGGCTCACAGGGGTGAGGTCAGCAGAAAAAGCAGGGGGTGGCTCTCAGTGGGTTGCCCCCTTTCCAATGGGTACTCAATCATGTCCAGAGTGCCTTTGAACAATAGAATCTTCCCCCTAACCTAGCTGCCCACAAGAAAACGTGTTAGGGTTCGCATGTCCTGCATGCCTCAAGGCAAGCCCCTCACCTGCCACTGGAATATTAGTGAAGGAGGTGGGAAGAGACTCTTGATTGGCGCTAATTGCCTCTTAAGGGCCTCAACTGGCAGCAGGGTGGGAAGGCAGTTAATGGGCTGTTCTTCCACAGATTTAATCAGTGTGGAGGGAGGAAGGTGATGCAGACCCAACTGCGACCTACTCACCTGTTTAAATGTCCTCCTGCCATAAAACTCATCACAGGGGCAGGCATTAAATTCCACCCTGTGGCTGAGATATAGCCTCCTGCTGCGAGCTCTTCCTTTTCAAGCAACTTGCTCTCTTTGTTGCCTTTGCTCACTGCCCTGTCATACTGAAGGCCAAGGGAGGTGGGAAAGACAGCACCCATGCAGGAGTTTGGCAAGGAACTCTTGAAATAAGAACCAAAGCCTTCACCACGTGTAACTCCCATGCCCGGCAGACTTCACTAACTTCAAATTACAGTGCAAACCATCAAACACTTCCACTAACTCAGCAGCAGCCTGTAGAAATCAATCAGCAACTAATCTGCAAGAAGCTGATGATCCCTTTAAATAGTGCTGGAGGAGTGGTGGGGGGAACTGTTCCTGATGCTGAACGGATGTTCAGCTGTGAAAGGTTAAAAGAGGGTGTTAGCTGGAGTGTTGAAATCGAAAATGACTCTGCAACAGTCAAATCAGCATTACCTGCTGACTGATGTCAGCTCTACTGCCTGCTCTGTATACCCCAGGTCATGCTCCCTGTGCTTGTGCTGACACCCTCAACAAAAAGCTACCTAGCGTAGGCCCACACGAGATGTGTGCACCAGGTTTGGCTGCCATCTTGCAACCCAAACAAGTGTCAAGGAGCAGAATTCTGTGGCTAGTATTTCTTTTTAATGATGTTGGTTGAGGGATAAATGTTAATTGCTCAAGGCATCAACAAAACCTCCTTGTTCTTCAGCAAATAGATCAATGTGATCTTACATATTTACCAGAGAGGACAGATGGGGCCTCAATTAAACGTGTCATCCAAAAGACAGGAATTTCAGCAGTGCGGCACTGAAGAGTCAGCTGGGATTATATGCTCATCTCTCTGGAGTGGAACTTGAACTCATGACCTTCTAACTAAGAGGCCAATGTGTTACCAATGAGCAAAGGCTGAGACTTAAGCAAGCAGCACATTGGATCAGTTTCAATTGTAACAAATAAATGTTAAACACTTTTCTTTTTAAATAAAACAGATATGACATTGAAAAGCACTTGTCCACTTCTTTCAAACTAGTCCTTCAGTGTTATCCAACATGGTGTCATTTAGTGGTTCTGTAAAGCACCTGCCTAGTTTCCTGGAGAGAAGAGCTCCCTCTAAATTAGAGCTACACTCCAGTTTAAATAGTCTTCTCATCTTTTCCTGATAATGGTTGGGCCAGATCTGTGGGAGGACACGCCTTAGGAGAGAGATGGGCTGAAGTAAAATGTTGAAAGGACAACTTACGCACATGAACTCACTTATACCACAAACTCCATGGTGTTTTAAACAATGCAATTTGTTTGCACCCAGATTATGGGGTTATGAGAGGGCCAATGTCGAGGAAACTTTAGCAGCAATGAGCACAGTATGCCAAATATCAAATATTTCAGATTCAGGCAAAGCTTGATGCGTAATAGTTTCAAACTAAATACTACTTTTCCTTCTGTTTTAACAGACTTTACAGTTTAATGCAGGTTAAAAAGATGTTGGGCAAACTCTTTGGTCTGGGTCACCAGCTGGAGATTTGACAAAACCACCAAAGAATTCCTACAGTGCAGAAGGAGGCCATTTGGCCCATCGAGCTGGCACCGACAACAATCCCACCCAGGCCCTATCCCTGTAACCCACATATTTACCCTGCGAGCCTCGTGACACTAAGGGGCAATTTAACATGGCCATTCCACCTAATCCGTACATCTTTAGAGTGTGGTAGGAATCCGGAACACCCGGAGGAAACCCGCACAGATTGCTGCTGATTCTGCACCCACTCAAGGTGTCAGATCGAGGAGGGCCCAGATACATGTGTAATGGTACAGAGTGACCGTGCCACATCCCTTCATGACCAACCCCCCCAATACCACCACCTCTATCAATGGTGGTGGGGTGAGGCCCTTGATTGGGCATTAGCTGCCCACTTAAGGGACTCATTTAGTGGTGGAGTGGAAAGGATGTCCAAGAGCCTTCAAGCCAAGCATTTCAATCGGGGTGGAAATAGGAAAGTGGCATTCTTTTCAACCGCCATGCCCCCCCATCACCATACTCGCCACAGGGGAAGGCACAAGATTCTTCCTGTCCTTGTTAAAAAGTATATCCACAAGAACCATATACAAACAGTTCCAGTTTTTGAAAATGTTGCTGGAACAGACAATGAAAAACTCAACTTGTACATTTGTGTTCCTCCAGCAGGCACTGATATAGATGAGTGACAGACAAATAGAAGTAATCTGATCAGGACTTTCTTAATGATGGCATAAGACGCTGACAAAAGCTGACAGAGTCTGGAGCTAGCTTTACTGTGCTCTGATACAGCTAAGATTTTTGCAATTTAAATAGTCAGGCAGATTAATTAATACAACAAAAATATTTCTATGACCATATAAAACAACAGCCAACATTTATTTGGACAAGGAAAACCTTGTCTGTTAAATCTCCTCAACATCATTGAGGATATTACAGATGATGAGATGGACGCGGTGGGCTTGACGAGGAGTTCTTGGAATGCTGCCGGGATAGTTTCCTTGAACAGTGTGTGTTGGAGCCGACGAGGGAGCGAGCTATCTTGGATCTGGTGTTATGTAATGAGGCGGGTAGAATTAGGGACCTTGCGGTGAAGGATCCTCTTGGGGAGAGTGATCATTGTATGGTGGAGTTCTGGTGCAGATGGAGGAGGGGAAAGTGGGTTCCCGGACGCGCGTCCTTTGTTTGAACAGAGGGGAGTACGGTAGGATGAGAGAAGAATTGGCGAATGTGGACTGGGGGAGCGCGTTGGAAGGTAGGTCTGCTGAGGAGCAGTGGAGGATCTTTAAGGAGATCTTTCTTGGTGCTCAGCAGAAATTTATTCCGATGGTCAAAAAGGACCGTAGGAGGAGAGGTAATAAGCCGTGGATAACGAAGGAGGTGAAGGAAAGTGTTAAATTAAAAGCGGAGGCGTTTAGAGTAGCTAAGAGTAGTGGGCGAGAAGAGGATTGGGAGAGGTTTAAATGTCAACAAAGATTGACAAAGAATTTGATAAAGAAGGGTAGGAGAAACTATGAAGCTGGGCTAGTGCTTAATATAAAAAAGGATAGCAAGAGTTTTTATAAATATATAAAAAGGAAGAGGCTGGCTAGGGTGAACGTTGGACCCTTAGAGGATGAGAAGGGGGACTTAGTGGTAGGGGATGGGGAAATGGTTGAGGTGTTGAATAACTTTTTTGTTTCGGTCTTCACAGAGGAGGACGTGAATAATTTGCCGGATGTTAGAGATGGAAAGGTGGTAGGACTGGAGGGTCTCAATGACATTATTGTTACTAGAGAGGCGGTGCTCGACAGACTGGAGGGGCTGATTGTGGACAAGTCCCCAGGACCGGATGGAATGCATCCGAGGGTCCTGAAAGAAATGGCGGAGGTGATAGTGGATGCCTTGGTGGTTATTTTCCAGACGTCGCTGGATTCCGGGGAAGTGCCGGAAGATTGGAAAACGGCTAATGTTACGCCATTGTTTAAGAAGGGTGCCAGGCAAAAGGCAGGGAATTATAGGCCGGTTAGTTTAACGTCTGTTGTAGATAAAATGTTAGAATCCGTCATCAAGGAGGAAATAGCGAGGCATCTTGAGGGGAATTGCTTGATAGAGCAGACTCAGCACGGTTTCGTTAAGGGGAAGTCGTGTCTGACAAATTTACTGGAGTTCTATGAGGATGTGTCTAAGGTGGTGGATAGAGGAGAGCCGGTGGATGTGGTCTTTCTTGATTTTCAGAAGGCGTTTGACAAGGTACCTCACAAGAGGTCATTGCAGAAGGTCAGGGGACATGGAGTTGGGGGTAGGGTGTTAGCGTGGATAGAGGATTGGTTGTCAATGGGTGCTATTTGGATTGGCGGTTGGTGACTAGTGGGGTGCCCCAGGGGTCGGTGCTGGGGCCTCAGCTATTTACCATTTATATAGATGATCTGGAGGAGGGAACTGAGTGTATGGTGTTGAAATTTGCTGATGACACCAAGATTGGTGGAACGGCAAATTGCGCGGAGGGTGTGGAGAGTCTACAGAAGGATCTAGATAGGCTGGGCGAATGGGCCAGGAACTGGCAAATGGAATTTAATGTTGGCAAGTGCGAGGTGGTCCACTTTGGTAGGAATAATGGTAGGAAGGATTATTACTTACACGGTGAAAAACTGCAGCAGGCGACGGTGCAGAGGGACCTCGGGGTCCTTGTGCATGAGTCACAAAAACCCAGCTTGCAGGTGCGGCAGGTGGTCAGGAAGGTGAATGGGATGCTGGCCTTCATAGCGAGGGGGATTGAATATAAAAGTAGGGAGGTCTTGCTGCGGCTATATAGGGCATTGGTGAGGCCGCAGCTGGAGTACTGTGTGCAGTTTTGGGCGCCGTACTTACGCAAGGATATTTTGGCCTTGGAGGGAGTGCAGAGGAGGTTTACTAGGCTGATGCCAGAGTTGAGGGGGTTGAGTTATGAGGAGAGGCTGAATAAACTAGGCTTGTACTCGTTAGAGTTTAGAAGAATGAGGGGAGATCTCATTGAGACATATAAGATGATGAATGGGATGGATAGGATAGAGGTGGAGAGACTCTTCCCGCTCAGAAAGGACAGTAGGACTAGGGGGCACAGCCTCAAGATAAAGGGGGGGCGGTTTAGAACGGAGTTGAGGAAGAACTTCTTCGCTCAAAGGGTGGTGAATCTCTGGAATTCTCTGCCCGTTGAAGTGGTGGAGGCTACCTCGCTAAATATTTTTAAGACGCGGGTTGATGGGTTTTTGATAAGCGAGGGGATTAAGGGTTATGGGGAGAGGGCGGGAATGTGGAACTGAGCCACGACAGATCAGCCATGATCTTATTGAATGGCGGGGCAGGCTCGAAGGGCTAGATGGCTTACTCCTGCTCCTATTTCTTATGTTCTTATTTCTGAAAGTCCTATTTAACTATGTCATAATCTTCTGCAAAAAAACTTCTAATTTTTTTTTAAAAATTGAATCTAATTAATCAGCAATCTATGAGCCTTCCACTTGGGTGGCTTAGTCCCTGGCATTTTGTTTGAGACAGGGTGCTTCTCATGACCAAGACAGGGGGGAATTGAAGCTTGTGGTCGGAGGGATGCCCCACAATAACGAGAACATTTCTTTCAAAATAAAATAATGCCTTAGTTTATGCAATCAATTGCCCCGTAGTTGGTTTCACAGGCTAATGTGCAATTTTAGTTTTTAAATCCTCCGCCTGCCACATCAACCCTATTCATTAGGAATATGTGTAAATGCTGAGACTTTGACTGTTCATAAGGAGAACATGCTGGAGGTTTTACCTCCTACCATCTAATCAATTCCTGTCTAGGCCAAAAGATTGCCTCCAATTCCATGGGTTTTCATTTTTGTTGGTAATCTCTTGTATGGCACCTTACTGAATGCCTTCTGAAAGGCCACATAAATAACATCTATGGTCAATACTTCATCTACCAATATTAGTGAGCTGCTTAAAAAATGCAACAAAGTTGTTTCGATTTGACTTCATCTATATAAATCCACATCCACTCGCTGATCAGTTCATAAGCGCAAAGCACTCAATCACTTTGTACGTCATGATAGCTTCCAGAAACTTTTCCACCCATCAGATTTAATTTCATGGTTTACCTCTCCCATCCTTTTACTGTACTGGTAAAATATTGACATTTTTCCAATCCTACTCTTGAATCAAGAAAATTTCGAAAGACCATGATTAAGGCATCTACAAGCACCCAAAGTGGCTGAGCAGCATACATGAATAAACAGAACTTGAAAGTTTGGAATTTGGCAAGAGTGGGAATTTAGTGCAGAGGCACTAGGACATTTCTGATAATCCTGTGCAATGAGACAGTTAAGTGGTTATTTCATAGTAGGAATAGGCTGAGAAAGTGTGATCATATATGACTGGATTTTACACTAAGTTCAGAATGATGTAATGAAGTCCAAAAACTAGGGTCTTAAATGCAAATAAAGCTAATTTCATAAGAGGTGAGTTGACTAAGATAGATTTGAAAGTTAGATTAAAAGGTACGATTGTAGATAAGCAATGGCAACTAGTTGAATAAATATTTCATAATTCTGAATGTATAATCCATTGACAAATAATAGCTCCACTGGAAAAGTGATTCATTACCAGACTTGTTATAGCATAGTAGGAGGCCATTTGACCCATTGTGTCTGTGTTGATTCTCCAAATATGCAATGCATGTGGTGCCATTTCCCTAATTTCCACCCCCCCGTAACCCTGCCCATTCTTCCTCTTCAGATAATGCTACAGTTGAATACCGCAGTTAAACCCGCCTCCACCACATTGGCTGCAGGAAGAAATTTCTCTTCATGTCTTCATTTTTTTTTGCCAATTGCCTAAAATTTGTGCACTTAATTCTCAATCCTTGCACCGATGGGAATTGTTGTTCCTTTCTACTCTATCCAGACCCCCTCATGATTTTGAAAATGTCTGTCAAATCTCTTCTCAATTTTCTCCAACATAACTAAGTCCCTCATCCCTGGAACCATTCTTTTGCATTTTTTTTGAACTCACCCTAATTCCTTCACATCTTTCCTAAAATGCAGAGCCCAGAAATCAACATAATATTCAATTTGAGGCTAAACAAGTGTTTTATCCAAACTTAACTCCTTGCTCTTGTACTCTATGGCCCTACAAATAAAGCATAGGCTGGTTGCAATTGGGACTTTCTGATCTTTTCCACTGGCAGGATCTTTCAGTCCTGCATAAGTCAACCCCTGATGTGGAGATGCCAGCGTTGGACTGGGGTAAATACAGTAAGACGTCTCACAACACCAGGCTTTAACCTGGTGTTGTGAGACTTCTTAGTAAGTCAACCCCTGCCACGGGTTCCCTGTGGCAGGACGGATGAGCCATGCAAATTGCCACTGACTTTGTCAGGACATTTGCAGTGTTCCAGCAGCAGCGCCCCGCCCCTGCCCACCCCCCAAGAAGTCAGGAAGACAAGAAGTCTGGAAAATTATAGCCAGTGCCTCCACAAGTTCCGGTCTCATTTTCTTCAGTATTCATGACTATATCCTATCTGGTCCTGGGTGCCTCATCAATTTAATTACAGATAGCATTTCCAAAGCCTTCTCCTAATCAGTGTTAAACACTCCAAACGTCTGAATTGCCTCTTTTCACCGTGAGCTAAGCAGTACCTTCTTTCTTTGTAAAGATGGATGCAGAATATTCATTCAATAGCTAGGCTGTGTCCTCTGCCTCCAAGCATAAATCCCTTTTTTGGACCTTAATAGTTGTTTTTTAACCAGCCTTTTATTATTTATAAGCTAGAAGACTTCAGGATTCCCTTTTGCCTCTTCCTTTGCTTATCTTACTTGCTTTTGCACTTTGCCACTGAACATGTATAATCAGCATGTATCATCAGTTGTATTATCCACCTGATACCTGTCATAAACATAGGTTTCCTTTCTCCTCTTAATCTCCATCTCTTTCATCATCTAGGGAGCTCGAGATTTGTTTTCACTGGTGGCTAAGGGTTATTAGATTAAAAGAAGAGGAACTTGAAAAGTAGTTTATGTTAGTCAAGAAAAAGTTCCAGAGAAATTCATGGGAATAATAGCTGACAAATCCCCCGGACCTGATGGCCTATATGCCATGGTTTTTAAACAAGTGGCTGAAGAGATAGTGGAAACATTGGTTGTAATCTTACAGAATTTCCTAGGTCCCACTGGATGAGAAGGTAGGAAGTACAACACCGTCCTCAAGAAATAGGAAGAGAATAAACAGGAAACAACATGCCAGCTCAGTCTAAAGCAAAATACTGCTGATCAGGATTCGCCCCCTAAATCTTTCCTGATTTTCTTTGCCCTTAGCTCTGATAAAGGGTTATCCAGGCTCAAAACATTGACTCTATTATCTCTCCATGAATGCTGTCAGACCTGCTGAGATTTTCCAGCATTCTCTGCTTTATTCCGGTTCAGCTGACAGATATCAGCAAAATGTTGGAATCTAGAGAAGTAGTAACAATGTGCTCAGAAAATCTAATATGAGGAGACAGAGTGAACATAGTTTCATGAAATAGAAATTTTGATGAATCTGAAGTATTTTGAGGATGTAACCAGCAGTTTGGATAAAGGGGAATATGGGTGTAAAACATTTGGATTTTCAGAAAGCATTTGATAAGGGTGGCATTGTGGCACAGTAATTAGCACTGCTACCTCATAGTGCCAGGGATCTGAATTCAATTCCAGCCTTGAGTGACTGTGTGGAGTTTGCATGTTCACCCCAAGTCTCTGTGGGTTTCCTCTGAGTGCTCCGGGTTCCTCCCACACTCCAAAGATGTGCAGGTTAGATGGATTGACCAAGCTAAATTGCCCCTTACTGTCAGAGAAAGGTGGCTAAATTAGGTGGATTAGCCACGCTATATGCACTGGGTTACAAAGATTGGGCCAAATAGAGGACCTGGGTGGAATGCTCTTTCGGAGGGTTGGTACAGACTTGGTGGGCTAAATGGCCTCTTTCCACACTGTGGGGATTCTATGGTTCTAAGAAGCCACGTAAAAGGTTGTTTCACAAAACTAATGGGGTTGGGGTTAATATATTATTGTGGATAGAGGTTTGCTTCAAGGATGTAAAAAAAGTAGAAAAAAAACAGGTAAGTTGGCAGGCTGTTACTAGTGAAGTGCCACAAGGATGAGTGCTGGTACTGTAGCTATTTATGACTTAAAGGACCATACGTAATGTATCCAACTTTGCTGATGATATAAAGCCAGGGGGAAATGTGAACTGTGAAAAGTATAGAAAGAGGCTGCAATTAAGATATATGGACACTGATGATTATCCCTTTAAGGGCAACACAGCAGAAGAGGATCACCTAGCTTGAGCAGCCAATTGGGAGCATGGGTGATCACCCCTGGTGATGGAGTTCTATCTGGGGCGAAGACATCTAGGGACTGCCAGCCTTTGTGTAGTTTTTCCTTATTAATAAATACCTGTCAAAGTCTGTGAGCGTGCATCATTGCAGGCAGGTTAAGTGACTGGGCAGGGAAGTGAGAATTGTATGGGAAAGTGAGAGATTGTCCATTTAGATAGGAAGAATACTTTTTAAATGGTGGAAAGCTTTCAAATGTTAGTGCTCAAACAGATCTGTGAAGAAAGGACAAAGGTAACATGCAGATACATTAAGCAGTTAGGAAGGCAAATGGTAAATTGACCTTTATTGCAAGGGGGTTGAAGTGTTAGAAGAAAAATTCTTGCTGCAAGTGTGTCAATGTTTGCTGATTTACACCTGGACTATTCTCTGTGGTTTACGTGTCTATACCTAAAGGATATGCCTGCCTTGGCATGAGTGCAACAAAGGTTCACTAGACTGATTCTTGGGATGAAGGGATTGTCTTTGAATAAAGATTGAGTAGAGTGGGTCTATACTTACTGAAGTTTTGAAACATGAGACTGAGATCACTGAAACATAAAGAGTTTGACGGGGTGGATGGCTGAAGAGTCAGGAACTCGGATCAAAGAAAACAAAGAACATTACAGTACAGAAACAGACCCTTTGGCCCACCAAGCCTGCGCCGATCATGTTGTCCTATCCAGACCAACTGCCTGTATCCCTTTATTCTCCGCCTGTTCATGTGTCTATCCAGGTAAGTCTTAAATGTCACTAACCTCAAATGGCAGTGCATTCCAGGCCTCACCCCCTCCCTCTGTGTAAAAAGCTTACCCCACACATCTCCACTGAAACTTACCTTGAATGTGTGCCCCCTTGTAATTGTCATTCCTGCCCCAGAAAGAATCTTTAAACTGTTCCCCTTATCTACACCTCTCATAATTTTATAAACTTCTAGCAAGTCACCCCTCAGCCTTCGTCTTTCCAGGGAGAACAATCTCAATTTATTCAATCTCTCCTCACAGCTAATACACCAGGCAACATCCTGATAAACTTGATAAATCCTAGTCTCAGGATAGGAAGCGAGAAATTTCTTTACTCAGGGTTGTGAGTCTTTGGTTTTCTCTAGAGTTCTGTGGGTACTCTGTTTTTGAGAATATTCAAGGCTGAGTTGATATATTTTTAGACTCTAAAGGAATCAAAGGACATACAGGTCTGATGAAGAAGTGATATTGAGGTCAAGGATTCACTGTTACCTTACTGAATATCGCTCGAGGGCTAAATGGCATACACCTGCTCATGCATCACAGGTTCTTACAATTTCCTCACTTGATTGTTTTTAATCCAGTTCCGGATTAGCAGAAATTCTCTTCAATTAAATATTGAGAAGACAAAACCCATCACAAACTTGGTTTCCTAGTCACTGACCACATTCCTCTCTCTGACTACTATTGAAGGATAAATCTAACCATTTATAATGACATTAGAATGAGGAGCAGGGGTGCACAATCTGGCCTCTCGAGCCTGCTCCGTCATTCAATCAGACCACTTGTACTGAACCTACCCCCCCCCCCCCCCCCCCCCACAACATGAATTTGTGCCCCCTTGTAATCATCATTTCTGCCCTGGGAAACAGTGTCCAACCTTATCTGTGCCCCTCATAATTTTATAAACTTCTATCAGGTCATTCCTCAGCCTTTATCTTTCCAGGGAAAACAATCCGTTTATTCAATCTCTCCTCACAGTCTCTCCTTCCATACTGGGTAACATTGTGGTGAACTTGTAAATCCTAGTCTCAGGATAGGAAATCAGAAATTTCTTCACTCAGGGTTGTGAATCTTTGGTTTTCTCAAGAGATGGCTGATCTTTTTGTGGACTCAGCTCCACTTACTCACTTGCTCACCCTAACCCTTAATTCCTTTGCTGTTCAAAAATCTATCTATCTTTGCCTTAAAAACATTCAAAGACGTAGCCTCAACTGCTTCAATGGACAGATAAGTCCACAGATTCACAATCCTTTGGGTGAAGTACTTCTCCTCAACTCACTCCTAAATCTGCGCCCCCTCATTTTGAGGCTATGTCCTGTAGTTCTAGTTTTACCCACCAGTGCAAACAATCTTATATATTCCCTTCATAATTTTATATTTTCTATAAGATATCCCTTCATTCTTCTGAATTCCAATTAGTCCCGGCCTACTCGGTCTCTCCTCATAAGCCAACCCTCTCAACTCTGGAATCAACCTAATGAATCTCCTCTGCACCCACTCCAGTGCCAGTATATCCTTTCTCAAGTAAGGAGACCAAAACTATACACAGTACTCCAGTTGTGGTGTCACCAGCACTTTAAACAGCTGCAACATAACATCCCTGTTTTTAAGCTCCCTCTCTCTAGCAATGAAGGACAAAATTCTATTTGCCTCCTTAATTCCCTGCTGGACCCGCAAACCAACTTTTTGTGATTCATGAACAAGGGCACCCAGGTCAGTCTGCACAGCAGTATGCTACAATTCTTTACCATTTAAATAATAGTCCATTTTGCTGTTATTCCTATCAAAATGGATGACCTCACATTTACCAACATCGTACTCTGTCTGCCAGATCTTTTCCTACTCACTTAGACTATCCATATCTCTTTGTAGCCTTTCAGTGTCCTCTACACACTTTGTTCTACCACTCATCTTAATTCATCAAACTGTGACACACTACGCTTGGTCCCCAACTCCAAATCATCTAAGTAAATCGTAAACAATTGCGGTTCCAACACTGATCCCTGAGGCACACCACTTGTCACTGATCGCTAACGAGGAAAGCGCCCATTACTCCACTCTTTGCTTTATTAGTAACCAATCCTCTATCCATAAACATTATCTGTAATGCCATGCACCTTTATTTCATGCAGCCTTTGTACGGCACTTTGTTAAATGCCTTTGTAAATTTGGCATCCTTGTGAGCTGAGCTTTTAACCCCATATTCTCTCCCTCACCATGACTGTCTACTTCTGCTGTTAGAACATTGCATCCATACTTCTGCTGCTGGAAATCTTTTCTATCCATTTTTTACCTCTAGTCTGGATGATTCAAATAATCTCCTGGTTGATATCACACCTTGCACCCTATTTAAACTTCAGTTCATCCAAATTGTGCTACCATATCTTAATCTGCACAAAGTTTATTTGAACTATCACTCCTGTGTTCAATTATTCACCTTGGCTCCTGGTCCAGGGACAGCTCAATTTTATAATTCTCATTCTGGTTTTCATTCTTTCCATGGCCTCAACCACCCTATTTCTGTAACTTTTTCCTCTCTGTAAACCTCCAAGATCTCTGTGCAGGTGTAATTCTAGCCTTTCAAGAATCCCTAATTTGAATCACTCCACCTTCAGCTGTCAAAGTTGCAAGCTCTGGAGTATCCTCCTTAACCCTCTCCATCCCTCTCCTCTAAGGTGCTCCTTTGTGTTAGTTATGCATTAATATCAGCACTCCAACTAATGTCCTCTCTTAATCACAAATGGCTGAGCATGCATTCAGCAGCACAATAGATCCCCCACCAATCCTGATAAATGGGATCATCGAATTCTTTGCCATTGGTTGCTGATTGATTTCTATTAGTTGTTGCTACAATTATTCAAGTGTTTTGTGTTTTCCAGAGTTTTTTTTTAATTGCTAAAGTACTTGGATGATGGTGTTGCAGATATTGAAATGTGCCTGATTTGTGTTCAGCAGTGCGGCATGACCAGAAGAACGAGCAGGGGATATATTGAGCAGGGCCAGTTGCTAGAGGGGAATGGAAGGGGAATAGAGTTCCAGGAGGCCACATCTGCCCAGAATGCTCATGGAGCAATTTTTCTTCATGGATTTCAATGAGGAAAGGTGTACAAACACATCTGTAAAGATAACCTCACTGAAAGTGACCATCTGCTGCAGCCACAACTGTAACCTCAAGTAGGGTGAGAAGCACATCCCCAGTGTGAGTGTGATTATGAACCTCTCTCTGTTGGGCTTCTTCCAGGCAGGAGATGAATTCATTGGCAACATCTTACAGTTTATTAAGCACTAGAGTACAAAAAGTCACTTATGCTTGTATATGTTTCAACCTCCTTTGCCAGAGAGCAGGGGGCAGAGTGTGCAAGTGGATTTCAAGGATTTCCGGCTTCTCTATGGTGCTGGGTGTCACTGGCTGCATGGACATCACATGGCTTTGTGGGCCCTGCATACTAATGGAGAGACGTATCGCAACTGAAAAGGATTCATTCCTCTCATGTCCAGCTGAAAATCATGCAGGTCCATTGTAATATCTCCATTTGATCCATCACAACAACACAAAGGGTGACCACCTACTAATGACATGGCTTATGACTCCTGTATGCAATCCACACACACGTGGGCAGCGCACCTACAATAAAAGCCATGCTGTTACGTCAGAGCAGAAAACTGTAGTTTTGGATAGAGGAAGGAGAGATTAAAAAACACTGAGTTCTAATATTGGTTAGGGAGATAAGGGAGCAAATATGGAGGTAAGTTAGAGAAAAGTGCAGAAACAATAGAGCATTACGAGTGGGAATTTCAACTATCCTAATTTTAACTGGGATGAGGTCAATGCAAAAGTTACAGAGGAAACTGAATTCTTAAAATGCATTCAGAGGAATTTTCTCAAAACCCAGAAAGAGAAGGGGCAGCTCAGGACTTAGTTTTAGGTATTGAGGCTAGGTAGTTGGAGTGGCTATCAGTAGAAGGGCATTTTTGCAGTAATGATCATAATTCTGTTACATTTAGCTTCATTATGGAATAGGACAAAGGTCGGCCAAGACAAAGATTTCCAACTGGGTAACGGTCAATCTTACTCAACTGAGATGTGATTTAGCAAAAGCGCATTAGAAACAGGCACTGTAATGGAAATCAATGTCAGGGTAGTGAAAAGTATTCAAAGAAGAGATAGCAAGGAATCAGAACAAATGTGTTCACACCAACAGTAAGGGTGAGACTTCAAAATCAAAACCCTTCCCCTCCTCCACCCAACATCTGACAGTAAGCATACAGTATAGGATAAGACAACTGTGGAATGTTTAATACCAAGAACTCAATCTTGCAGAAAGTTTGTGGAGTATAGAAAGTTCAGGGGTGCAATTCTGAAAGAAATTAGGAAAGAACAGAGAAAGTATTTTTAAAGAAGTAAAACAAAGGTGTTCTATAAATACATAAAAAGCAAGAGAATGACTGAGGAAAGACTTGGGCCTATTCAAGACCAAACACCAACCCGTGAAGACTGAGGATGTGAGCATAGTTCTCAATGAATACTTTGCACCAGTCTTCAAAAAAAGAACGGGGGGGGGGGGGAGGCGGGGGGAGGACAGGGGATAAATATCAACATTGTAGCTGAGGAGGAGTGAGAAATATTTAAATAGACAAACATAGTGATAGGCGAAATATTAAGGATTTAGCATCTTTGAGGAATTTCAGGTTAGTTTCACTTTCATGGTGAGAAAGTTATTTTTAAAAACTGACCAGCAGCATAAATTGTCATTTAGTATGGCCCAGATTAATCAGAAAGTCTACATGCATTTGCTGACAAGGATAGCCACAGCATTACACATGGCAGAAGGGGTAATTTCCTTTACTGGCTAAGGCATAGGGTGAGCAAGGATGTTACAGTAAAAAACATAAAACACCAATTGGACTGCAGCTGCAGAACTGATTACAGATCTGGTCAACGCACTGCATAAAGTTGTGATCACAGACGATACAGAAGAAATTTACAAGGAGTAGATAGGGAAAATCTATTTCTCCACATTGGTCCACAACCAAGGCCATAGATTTAAGCAATTGGTAGAAGGAATAGAAGCAAATTAAGATTATTTTTCACCAAGAGGCCTTCCCTGCAAAGAGAATTCATCTCTGCTCTGTACCTCCCTGATCAAGACATGCAGTGCAGTGGCCAAAGCTTCTTGCAGCCTCCATGCTCCCATGTTATACCATTATTACATCTTTTTCATGTCAGAATGAATTCCGCAATTACTTCCACTATCTGCACTAGCCAAAATACACCTCAATTTTAAGAGGTGCAGGCTGGCTTAAAGTATTATATGCTAGTGTTAAGGGAGCTAGTCTCTGACAATTGTTGAGGCATGGAGTCCCTCAACAGTGCAGTTAATGGTGGCTGCACACTGTACTCATGTTAATTTGCAGTTTAATCCTGCATCACAATCCCCGTGCTTGTTTTTGGGGCTATCAAATCTACTCCCCTTAAACATTTTTAAAAATGACCACTTCACGTACATCAGAAGGTCGCTCCTTTCTTCTGTGATTTTTTCTTCTCTGTTGGCCGTTGCTTTTAAAGTTTAATATGACCACTTGCTACTTCCTTTACTTATTCTAACCCATGTTCCTTCTTCCTGCCATCAGTTTGGAGATCGGAATGACACATTTTAATCAAGATTTTCACTGACATTACCTGAAGCACATGCTTCCTGTGGGGAACTGTATCATGTCTGCATTGTCCCCCCACAAGATCACCACCCAAAATCCACTGGGAGGCTAAATGTATCACTATTGCAAACATGAGCAGTCAGTTGAAGTATCAAAAGGGGAGAAAGCATTCAAATATTCCTTTCAGCTTCACTTATGTGTGATTTATCACATTATTGCAGCTTCTGTTTAAAAGTCTTTTTTGATAAATAAATTAATTAACTGCTGAAATCTTTACTAACTTGTGCAAATTGGTTGACTTATTGGAGTTTTATTTCAGTCAAATCAACTTGCTCCCTTGGTATATGTACAAGACAGACTTCTTTGGATCAGTGGATTGGTTTAAAATGACACTTTGCACAAAGCCTCACAGTTTAGCTACTGAATTAGTCTTTGTTTCAGAAAGAGTCAAACCCAATGCACAGAGAACTGTGCAGTTTATTTAAGGGAATAGCAAATGATGCCTCAAACATTTAAATTCCTTCCGTCTGCTTGTGTCTACTTACTATTTCTAGCAGACACTCAGTATATATTTCATAAATCTAAACCTCATCAATCTCATAACATTCTTCACATCCTTTATGTTTACCTCCACTGCTGATGAGCCTGGTGGACTCTGGACAGGAAATTAGATGAGCACTTGGCAAAAGAGAACTACAGAGAAACAAATAGAAGCTAACATCCTTTGCTTAAATAAATCCAGTTAGTTCAAAGCCTTAAGTTTGTGGAGTTGCATCATATCATGCCAATGTCTTGCAAACTAGCTAGGAATTGATGGAAATAAAATGGTGGTCTAATAGTAGTCCTCATAACTTCAGCAGATGTTCAGTCAAAGAAACAAGAAACAGTCTTTCTGTTTGTGTGCAGCCAAACATCATTCATCTACATAGCTCAAAATACAACCTATCCCTTGGATTATACCTCTCACTAAAAACCTATTTAGAATTGCAGACAACAGCTAGGTTATAGTCCATACTCCTAATCGCACTGGAACTAATAATTGGCAGCAACGCCTAAACACTTCAAATAGTCACCGAACTTCTGTTTTCTTTCTCTTGCCAAAGTTTATGGTCAAATACCCAAAAGGTTCCGAGTGTGTTTGTTGAGCAATTTTGTTTCCTCATCACTGTAAATACATCTTGAAACAACATTACCTAATGCAAACATTGCAAAATCGGTCACATCGTGGCCGAATTTGGGTGCGATTCGGGAGCACTGGCATAGCTTACACCTGAAGGGGTCAGTAATGGGACCATGTGAAATCAATTTGCTGTCTACAAGCTGCAGGTTCCAGCCAAGGCTGCGGAGACAACTTACTAGTCACAAGAGGGACTGAAATTGGCCTATTGGCCTGTTTCAATGCAGGCTGAAGGCAGTAGGTATGTTGAGCAGATGGGGGTCTGAGTTTGGGGGGTGTTGTAGGCATAGCCCTCAGTTTGACTTTTGAGACAGGAGGAGAACTCCTACCACAATTCAAAAATAAAAAACTACAAATGGCTGGAAATCGGAAATAAAAATGGAAAATAAGTGGGAACACTCAACAAGTCTTGCAGCACGTGTGGAGAGAGAAACAGAGTCAAAAGGTGAAAACTTACTGCTTTGGGCACTGCTGAAATGGAAGGCCCATTTTCAGGTCTTGAACCTGACTTCTGGATAAATGGGCCTGACAGCTGCTCTTTGTTAAAGCAAGAAAATTGAGGCCAGAATGATGCATCCATTTTATCTGAGAAACAAACTTTGTTTAATAGGGATCACAGCATGTGTCCGACAGCCACAGCAGCATTTGGATTTTCCAGCACTCTCAGAAATGGTGGGGAGACCTGAGAAGGCTGTCCTTTCTGCCTCACACCCTCTACCTCTCACTCTCAGCTGGAAGTCTTGCTGAGGGTGCAGAGGATCTGTTGTGTTTTGAGCTCCCCCAAGGATGGAAGAAAGTGGAACAGCCTCTCTACCCAAACAGGCATGGATGGAAATGGCCAAGGAATTGGGCAGCAGAAGTGTGTTCTGCTTCAGTCTGGTGACTGTGGACCAAGGAGATGTAGAACCACAGGAGAGCATGACGGTAAATGACATGAATCTTGCAGATCAGAGGTTGGGAATTCTGCAATGGGCATCTCACCACTTAATTCCCCAAAGCCTGTCTACCATCTACAAGGCACAACACAGGAATGCCAAGTCTCCCCTTGCCTGGAAGTCAGAAATAAAAATGGAAAATAAGTGGGAATACTCAGCAAGTCTTGCAGCACGTGTGGAGCGAGAAACAGCATCAAAAGGTAAAAACGTACTGCTTTAGGCGCTGCTGAAATGGAAGGCCCATTTTCAAGTCTTGAACCTGACTTCTGGATAAATGGGCCTGACAGCTGCTCTAAAACAATCAGCACAATCCAGGACAAAGCAGCCCACTTGACTGGCGCCCCATCCATAACCTCAAGTATTCACTCCCTGTACCACTGATGCCTCGTGGCCACAGTGCGTACTATATACAAATTGCACTGCAGCAACGCACCAATCGTTCTTCAACTGCACCTTCCAAACCCGTGACCTCTATCACCTAATGGAGAACAAATGCTAGCCTAGCCAGCAACGCCAACGCCCCATGAAAGAATTTTTAAAATGGCAGTGTACTACTTAGCACTTTGATCCCAGCCCCTGTAAGGCTGCAGCCATTTCAAATGGATCTTCCATTTGGGGCATTCAAATACATCCTTATTTTAGGCATCTACTTATGATATGCTAATTTGACTGGTTCAGGCTGTCATCATTTAAGTAAAACACTCACAGATTTTATTATTTGAAATGTAACTCTCCAGGTTGGGTGCTATTCTATATCTAATTATCTATTTAACATTCTGTTTGACACTTGGGATCTCTCTGTTCTTCAAAGCATTACTGTCAAACAACACATTTGAAACTGTATGCTACATGATAGGTAAAGTGTTCCAGATGGTGTTACTTTATAAATAACTTAATCCAGACCATGCGTTGGTCTATAGGTTACACAAGTCAAACTATGCATTTTTCTATAGGCAGCTTGATCCATATTGTGTGTTAGTCTATAGGTAGATGAAGTCTTATACTGTAGCTAACATGATACCAATAAATGTCCCTTTTAGAATTTGGTTATCACATGATTTTTGATTTTTTTTCCCCCCGCAGTGTGCGAACCCTTTAAATTTTTCTTTTGGTACACTAACAGCAAGTGCCACTACTTTTTGAGGTTCTACCTGTCCCGAGTGTTGAGAAGGATGGGTCTGGCCACACTGGTGCAGAACACTCCAAGTAGTTGGACCGCACCACAGCAGCTGTCCTTTGTGGAGAAATTCTTCAGCAAACACAAAATTGACCACATGGTGATTAAGCAGTGGTCAGTGTGTAACGTCCTTGGGGCCCTGAGAGAAAAGGAGATGGCGGATCCTGTCGGATGGTTCCCTGAGCAGACTGTCAGCGTCATCTGGCAGAACGCCTCATCACCAGAACTGACTGACAAGCACCAAGATCTGGCTTGGCTGGTGGTGAGAAGGGCACTCCCGTCAGATCCTTTATGCACGCTCGAGGTCTCAACAGCACCGCACGCTGCCCTCGAAGCGGCTGCGAGGCTGATGAGATGGTCGTACATCTCCTTGTGGAATGTGCCTTTGCAAAGAAGGTCTGGAGTGAGATGCAGTGGTATTTGTTGAGGTTCGTCCCGAGCAGCTCGGTGACGCAGGACTCTGTGCTGTACGGGCTGTTTCCGGGGACGCACACCGAGACAAATATCAACTGCTGCTGGAGGGTCATCAACTCGGTGAAGGACGCACTTTGGTCCGCCCGAAACTTGCTGATCTTCCAGTTGAAAGAATTGTCCTCGACCAAGTGTTGCAGACTGGCACATTCCGAGGTCCAGGACTATGTGCTGAAGCTTGGGGCAGCCGCCGCAAAGGCACAATGGGGAAAGACCACACTATAAGACCTTTTAATGGAGGCAGATCGAGGGCCTGGGAACTGCAGAATACCCTTGACCTGCGTAACTGTGTGCCAATCTGAGCAATAATGGCACACAATAATTTTTGAGGCATGTATATAGTTTTAAGTATTGAAATGAAATAACTGAAATTTGTATAGAACTGTAAAAATGTTTCATTCTGCACTGTTTGCAATTTATAGACATGTAGACTTGCAATATTTTAATTGAGATTTTTATAAGGTATATTTTCGGCAAAAAAATTTTCTTTAACAGTCACACACAGACGTTATTTGTCCCTGAACAGGGCCTGCATGTTACCTTTAAGGTTGCTGTGTATCAGCACACTGGTGAATCTAAGTAGGAACATCCTACAGACCAGAAGTTACTCTTATAATTAACATAATTCAGATGGTACGTAATAAAAGGAGATAGATCTGGATGTGCTCAGTAGATCAGGCAGCATCTATGATGAAAGAAATAATTAACGCTTCAATTTGATGAACTTTCATGGACCTGAAATATTGGAGGAAATTGGATAAGACCCAAAGAGGAGGGCAGGGATTATGGTTGCTGATTAACCGGTGCCTGTTTTGTTCAATGCAGGCAGCCTGCCAACTTGGTGCTGCCTGTTCATTTATATGATTGTGCACAGTCAGAGTTGAGCACCCTGATGAGTGGCTGTATGCCTGAGTTGGCAAGGCAAATCATGAGATGCAAGCCCGACTTCAGGCTAGCCCCGCACAGTTCTGAAGTGTCATATTCAAATCTAAATGTTAATGCGGTTTCTGTCTCTCTCCACAGATGCTGCCAGAGCTGCTGAGCAATTCAAGCACTTTCCTTTAAGATTAAAGAAAAGACTCAACATGTTAGACAGTGGACTTCAGGGTTCTTTGATGCAGCTTTGGGGGTCTTGCTGCAAAAGGCAGATAGTAGGCGAGAGGTCCCCTATTGATACGAGAGGGAGGCTGGGTGAGGGGAGGGCTAGTTGACATTCCAGACAGTCACTGAAAAGGCAATGGTAAGACAGCCAAGCAGATCAATGCCGACAGGATAGCGCTGATGACCCTGGAAGCAGTGCTGCAAAATTTCAATGACCTTACATGTTCAAGTTAGTGAAAACTCCTTCAAATGCCATGTCCTGAAAGTGAATCATAAGCTTCATACCCGCATGACTCTCCTGCCAAAAATCTTCTTTAAACACAACTCATGATGAATGTTTGTAGTTTCACCTCACCCTTGCACACTTAACACTGGTGCAAACCTCATATCCACATCTTTGAATTTCCAAACACTGCCAGCTATTCATCAATGACAGCCACATCATCACAACACATTATACTACGCTCACTGACATACCTCTGTCACGCTTGCAGAACTGGGTAACATAAAAAGTGAAGGCAGTAGGACAGGCAGGGTGTCCACCATCAGTGGAGACCGGCTAGTGGCAGAGCAGAGACCAGAAAAGATGATGTGCTCATAGTTAATCCTCCTTCTCGCATCCCATCTCCCCCTCATCCCACAGTCTCTTCCAATTGACAAACTGCAGATGGTCTAAGGATGCATCTCTTGTTTCCCCCCACCCCCGACACTCCCTCAACACAAACCTCCTCGTCTTTTTCCTTTCAGATAACCAACTCAGCTGTTCACGTAATGGTACAGGAGCAAAAATTCGAAGATGAACAAAACTGATGAAGAAATCCTGTCACTTGATCTTCCACTTGCAACCACCAGGTTAAATACTGGCATAGCACATAACTTAAAGGAGCACACATCTGTTGTTGCCCACCCTCAGGACAATAGCATTCTCCTTCCCACTCTGCCAGTGCCCTTGCTGTTGCCCATCAGCCAGTGAGTGCACACAGCCATCGCATACTAAGATGATCAGTCCAAAGCTGAGCCATCCGGGCCCAGATTGCTCCAGATCATCCTTCAAGGCCATATGCAATCTCCCCCATTGAAAGGCAGCAGTGTTTCACCAGCCACGTTGCAGCCACTGGGGTAGAACTCCATACAAACACGAGGGCAGGCAAAGGCAAATGGGAAAAGACAATAAAAGATTGTGCAAGCTGATTTGTTAACTTTGGCGTGGATTATTGGATAGATTGATAAATTTGGTTTAGAAGGTTTGTTAGTGTTGATTTTTATTTCAGTGTTGTGACCAAGAGAATGCTGCGACGGTCAGTAAGAGAGGGAAGGTAAGATGTGAGATTGTTGGTGAATGGCGAATTGGGGCTGTGTTCACTGGCACCACAGTCAGACTAACCACCTGTTCAGAAAGTAGCTATAATGACTGCCTCCTCCATCTGCTCCTCCTCTTCCTCAGTTGATTGCTGAATAACTGGTGGCAAGGCGTGTTCCCATTTTGATGGTGAAATTGTGCAGAATGAACCAGGTCATGACATTTCTTGACACGTGCTCTGCAGAGTACTACACGGGTCTTTGAGGAACTTCCAGACAGTGAAATTTTTGCTTGTACTCCCCAACAGTTTGTTTGATAAGTTGAGACATAGAATTTCTACAGTGCAGAAGGTGGCCAGTAGGCCCATCGAGCCTTCCACCTAGATCCTATCCCCATAATCCCACGTATTTATCCTGCTAATCTCCCTGACACGAAGGAGCAAATTAGCATGGCTGATCCACCTAACCCTTACATCTTTGGACTGTGGGAGGAAACCGGAGCACCTGAAGGAAACTTATGTAGACACGTGGAGAACATGCAAACTCCACACAGTTACTAAAGATCAGAATTGAACCCAGGTCTCTGATATCCTCCTCCCTCTTCAAGCAGATTGTCTTTCTTCGTGTCACTTTTGCTGCTTCTTCCCATCATGCTGCAAGCCAAGAGACAACGACAAACCTGTGAGTGAGAACACTTGGTTTGAATCAAATCCATGGAGAGAGATCAAGGCCTTCACCATTTTCTATACCAGTCATGAAATGGCTTTGGCGGATAGGATTAAGGAAAATCCAAAGGCATTTTACTCTTATATTAGGAGCAAAAGGGTGGTTAAAGGGAAAATCGGTCCTCTTTGGGACAAAGGAAGGGAACTGTGCATAGAGACTGAGGGAATGGGGGAGATCCTGGATGAATACTTTGCGTCAGTATTCACGAAGGGGAGAGGATTGGTGTCTTGTAATGTCTTGGAGGGGGCTGTAGACCAGTTGAAGGAAATATCTATTATGAGGGAGGAAGTGTTAGGGTTTTTAGGCAGCATAAAAACTGATAAAGCTCCGGGGCCTGATGGCATTTATCCCAGGCTGCTTAGGGAGGTGAGAGATGAAATTGTTGGGCCTCTGATGCAAATCTTTGTCTCTTCTTTGGACACAGGTGAGGTCATGATGTGGGTATGCCGGCATTGGACTGGCATAAACACAGTAAAAAGTCTGACAACACCAGGTTTTAGTCCAACCTACTTATTTGATAATATACTCACAAGATTTCGGGGTTAGCCCCTTCGTCAGGTTCACCTGACGAAGGGGCTAACCCCGAAAGCTTGTGAGTATATTATCAAATAAATAGGTTGGACTAAAACCTGGTGTTGTCAGACTTCTTACAGGTGAGGTCCCAGAGGACTGGAAGATAGCTAATGTGGTACCGCTGTTTAAAAAGGGCAGTAGGGATAACCCTGGTAATTATAGGCCGGTGAGTTTGATGGCAGTGGTAGGAAAGTTGTTGGAAAAAATTCTTAGGGATAGGATGTATATGCATTTGGAGCGTTGCGATCTGATTAGGGATATGCAGTATGGCTTTGTTAATGGGACGTCTTGCCTTACGAATCTGGTAGAATTTTTTGAGGAAGTGACAAAAATGGTTAGCGAAGGATGAGCCGTTGATGTCGTCTATATGGATTTCAGTAAGGCGTTTGACAAAGTCCCTCATGGTAGGTTGGTAGAAAAGGTTAAGGCTCGTGGGATACAGGAACAGGTATCTAGATGGATTGAAAACTGGCTAGGCAACAGGAGACAGAGAGTAGTAGTGGAAGGGTCCTTTTCTAGCTGGAGGTCTGTCACCAGTGGTGTGCTGCAGGGCTCAGTACTGGGGCCTCTTCTATTCGTAATATATATAAATAACTTGGAAGAGGGTGTACGTGGTGTGATCAGCAAGTTTGCAGTTGACACAAAGATGGCAGGATTGGCGGATAGCGAGGAGGAATGTCAGGTGACACAGCAGGATATAGAAAGGCTGATATATTGGGCAGATAAATGGCAGATAGAATTTAATCCTGATAAAAGCAAGGTGATGCATTTTGGAAGGAATACTGTAGAGGGGAGTTACATGATAAAGGGTAGACCTATTAAGAGTACAGAAATGCAGAGGGACCTGGGAGTGCAAGTGCACAAGTCTCTGAAGGTGGCAACACAGGTGGAGAAGGTTGCGAAGAAAGCTTATGGTATGCTAGCCTTTATAGGAAGGGGAATAGGGTACAAGAGCTGGCGTCTAATGCTACAGTTGTACAGAACGTTGGTTAGACCGCATTTGGAGTACTGCATCCAGTTCTGGTCACCTTACTACCAGAAGGACGTGGAGACCCTGGAGAGAGTGCAGAGGAGGTTTACCAGGATGCTGCCTGGTATGGAAGGACTGGGTTATGATGAAATATTGGGTAAACTGGGGCTCTTTTCCTTAGAAAGGCAGAGATTAAGGGGGGATCTGATAGAGGTGTATAAAATAAGGAAGGGCATAGATAGAGTAAACAGTAGCAGGCTTTTTCCTAGATTGGAGACAAATAACACGAGGGGCCACGGGCTTAAGGTGAGGGGGGAAGAGGTATAATTTGGATGCTAGAGGGAGGTTTTTCACACAGAGGGTCGTGGGGTATGGAATGCACTGCCAAGTAAGGTGGTGGAGGCAGGCACACTGGACTTGTTTAAGGTTTACTTAGATAGACACATGAGTGAAGCAGGGATGGAGGGTTATAGGAGACTGTTTTAAATAAGGATCAGAACCTTGGGACGTTACTGGAAACCTAATGCTACATGTGTTGATGTTTTTTCTCTTTTACTCCACAGATGTGTCGGTCCACCTTGTTGTCTAACGAGGGGCATGCACACGGTGGGTCGTGCGTGGGCTGCTCGTGGATGTTTCGAGAGTAGCCTAGTACTTCGCGTTGTTTGTGTATGCTTAAAACTGGACCAGCAGATAGGCACCACAACAGCTCAGTGACTATCACTGTTAGCTGTGCAGATACATGGATTTGGGCCTGTGTCTGTGGGAGTTTGCGCATTCTCCCTGTGGTAGCGTGGGTTTCCTCCGGTTTCCTCCCACATCCCAAAGATGAGCTCTTAGGCTGATTGGTGTAACAAATTGTCCCTAAATTATTCTCCCCTTAATCTGATTTCCAATGGGGGTACCATAAGCATAGACATGGGTCAAGGGTGGAGGAGGAAAAACACATTGTTAAGATGGCAGCGTGGGCTTGTTGGGCCGAAGGGCCTGTTTCCTGTGCTGTGTTGTTCTTTGTTCAGTCCCAGTAAACCTTACCAACCTTAAATAAGAGTAGAAACCACCAAACATTTCTAGTAACTTAGCAAAAACCAGCAGAAACCAATTAGCAACTAACCTGAAGGTATAATCTTAGAATAATTACAACACTGAAGGAAGCCATTCTGCACATTGATTCCTTTCAGCTCTCTGCAAAAGTAAATCTGCTAGTTCCACTTGCTCTCCCTTTTACAAGTATATCTGCAATTTCACTCTTCAAGTGATTATCCAATTGCCTTTTGAAAGACACAATTAAATCTGCCTCCACCATCCTATCAGATAGTACATTCCAGATCCTAATCACTCACTGCTCAAACAAGCTTTCTGTCATATCGCCATTGGTTCTATTGTCAATCACATTAAATCTGTCTCCTCTGGATCCCGGTCCCTCCAACAATGGTAATAATTTATGCTGTATCTACTCTGGAGCCTAAATGATCATTAGTGCACAGTGGCACAACGGTTAGCACTGCTGTCTCACAGCACCAGGGATCTGGATTTGATTCCCAGGTTGGGTCACTGTCTCCCCGTGTCTGTGTGGATCTCCTCCGGGTGCGCCAGTTTCCTCCCATGCTCCAAAGGTGTGCAGATTAGGTGCATTGGCCATGCCAAATTCTCCCACACTGCATCGGACAGACGCTGGAGTGTGGCAACTAGGGGATTTTCACAGTAATTTCATTGCAGCATTAATGTAAGCCTACTTATGACTAATAAATACACTTTAACTTTATTTGAACATATCTATCGATCCCCTCTCAACCTCGTCTTCTCGATGGAGAAGTTGGGCCTGTTCTCCTCTCAGCCATCCATCCCCATGACTGAAGTCCCACATTCTTGGATCCATTCTCATAAATCTTTTCTGCATCTTCCCTAAAGGTTTCACATTTGCCCTAAAATATGGTGCTCAGATTGGACGCAATATTCCAGTTGAGGCCGAACCAGTGTTTTATAAAGTTTCATGGTCCCTTCCTACTTTTATACTTTGTGCTACTACTTAAAAAGCCTAGGATCTCATCTCTCTTTTAATAACTTTCTCAACCTACCTTACAACCTTTGGTGATTTTTGCACTTTTACCTCCAGATGTTTCTGTTCTTATACTTCCTTTAGACTTGTCGTCGATGATACCTTTAAATAACATGGATGATTTGTGGTGGGAGTCCTTCCTGCTGTTGAATAAGTGTTCAGTTTTACAAGGTTAATAGAGGGTCTTAGTAGAGTTTTAAGTTGAAAGTAGCAATGCTGGCATCAGATTAGCATTAAACGACGACCGATGCTTTGTACTTTGAGTACAAGCTCCTCTGCCTGCACTGAAAGTGGTCACTAAATGGCATCTGGCATGCCTCACACCAGCAGTGTGGGTTCAAGAGATGTCATTCATAGTGCTGAAAATCTGCTGATATAGTGCCAAATGTTGTGGCTCTTAACTTTGTTTTCCTCTCCACAGAGACTGCCTGACTTGCTGACTCTTTCCAGCATTTGCTTTTAAATTTCAGACTTCCAGGATCCACAGTATTTTACTTTTGTTCCAAACTGTGTTTCTAAAGGTAAAATGGTGCAGAACAAATATTGCTTTACACTTAACATATGTGTGAGCCACTATATTTAGCATTCACCATACGGTGTATCATTCTAAATTTAACACTCAGCTTTACAATTAAGATTTACAATTTTCCTGGATCACCTGGATAGAGTAAATTCTAGAAAGTTAGGTGGGCCAAATTGCATGCTTGTAAAGCAACCTGATTTTCCTTCCATCAAATTAAATATTAGAAATTATGGTTAATTTCTGGCTTTTGAGCTTTATTGAAAACTCACTATAAATAAACACAGTAACGTCAGTCTTGTGGACAGTACTGTGAAAGGTTTTATTATTTCATAGGTGTCACATTGTGGGACATACATGACAGCTAATGTTTCATGCTCAAGGTACAATGCCCTGAGACTGCATAACCTCAATTCTCCATGCTTCTTGAAATTTAGCACAATAAATAGGGCAGGAGTAGACCATGTGTGCCCTTGAGCCTTCTCTGCTTTTCAATACGATCCAGGCTCATCATCTGCCTTCCCTCCACTTTATCTCTTGTTCCCCATATCCCTACATTCCCTGAGAGATAAAAAATCTATATATCTCAGCCCTAAATACACAAAGATGGAGCATCTGTAATCCTCCAGGATAGAGAATTCCAAACACTCACAACCTCCTGAGTGAAGAAATTTCTCTTCATCTCAGTCCTAAATAATCAACCCCGTATGTTGAGTGTGCCTTTGTGATCTAGGTTTCCCAGCCAGGGGAAACAATCTCTCGGCGTCTAACCCATCAAGTCCCTTCAGAATTGTACGTGTTTCAAGAGGTCGCCCCTCATTCTTTTAAATGCCAGACAATATAGGCCCAATTTACTCAGCCTCTCATCATAGGTCAACCCTCTCAACCCAGGAACCGATCTAGGCAATCTTCACTGGAGCTTATGCGTCTGCAATGGCTTCACAGTTGTACTCACAGATGTAGCAGTGCTCTTTATTAAAACTCCTTCTCAAAAGATACACAAGATTTTTTCCGGCTGTATCCATCTTCTCCTGAAGGCAGTGATTCAGACAGGGATGGGTACAGTTCCAAAGGCCCTGACAAGTGCTGACATCTCTTTTAAGTGGATATTCTTCACGCGCGAGTAGAAATGTTGTTGGAAGATTATGGAGGGCATTACAGGTGAAGAAAATTCCCTTTTGATCTAAAGGCTGCCCATAAGCACTTTCCATCTACCTCACTGGAAAACAATTAGGAATGGCAACCAAAACTTATTTTCTCCTACCCATGTCCTGAAAAGTTGATTTCAGCATTAATCCCTGGTGCTTTGAGGAAGCAGTGCTAACCATTGTGTCCCCATGCTGCTGTTCAAATCTAGCTGTCCACTGACACGACAAAGCTTTCATTAAGTTGCATTTAGCTGGCAGCTGCTAGATCTTCGTTTTTATACAGGACTGATGATGGGAGGGAAAGATTGCAAATGTACGAAGACATTTCCTCCTTCTCCCAGCATTGCCTGTGAAAATGCTTGAGATTCTGGATGGCCCTTGAGATAAAAGGCAGAGGGCAACACACTCAGTACAAGTGAACCTTTCAGCACTGTCCTCTATCGTCAGCCTTGCTTTAATGACTAGCCATATTGTAACAAATAAGAACAACAATCAAAGCATTTTGTATTTCTTTCTTCTCAGTCTCTGTTTTTTTTTATTGGTTTGTTTTGAAAGGTAACTTTTGTTCTCAAGAGTATTCATAATTTTTTGACAAGCTGTCAGAGTTGGGAAGGCAAGCTTTGAATCAGGAAAGGTTTCTCTTGCATAAAATGACTGAAAAGTACTATTCAGCAGAGATGTGCTAATAGGAAGCATAGTAATATTCAGAGTTATATAATTCTTGTCAATGAATGATCTGCTAATTCTTAAACAATCTGAAATCATACAGTGATAGCTAAATATTTCTACTGAATTTTTAAATCACATTTCACATTTGTAGTCATTTCTCTGCACTTTATCTTGCCAGATTATGAAAAGCATTTATATGTCGATACTGTACAGAGGGTACAGGGTGTGAATAAAGGACGGAAAGGAAGTAGATTCTCACTTGCATAAACTTTAGAATCCATATAACGTTTGCTTCTTGTCATGGTGATGGGAGGAATTTTATAACACCGGGTGTGAAATTAACTCTGTAAATTGCTGAGAATTTAAATATGAGCTGATTTTTAAAAACGTTTCTTCTCCATTCACCATTTCACTCCCCAACCAAGAAAACAATGGATGTTATTGAAATTGTTGAAAAATGACTAGTTTTGTAACAAGCTTCACTGATTCCATTAGTCTGTGCATTTTTATTCAAAAAAACATGCCAAGAGCCATTTATGGTGGCTGCCTGAATCTTCCCCTGGCCACTTCAATGATTTGAATAAAAGGTCCACCTGACTTATGTTCAGTCTATACATTCTTGAAAAAAAAACTCCAGCTTTTGAGTGAAGCTCCATTATTTTAAACTTCCTCTTATATGCAAGAGGAATCCTCCAGGATATTTTCACATTTGTAATCAGAGTGACATCATATCAAAGTAAACCTTTGATCACTTCTTTTGATTCCATATTTTTCCCATTGATGCTCCCCCGCCAACCCCTCCTGCAAACCGTACAAATAAGTGCAAATCCAACTCTCCAAATAAGACACAAGAACAGATTTTATATTTTGTGCAACAGAGCAGCAATCTCAGTGCTGACTGTTTGGAGATTAGGTTCAGAGCCAAATACAATAGTTACTTTTCGGACACTTAACACAATTTGGACTGCATTGACAATAGACAGTGAAGCCTCCTGTGTTAATTGCTGTAGAGCATTATATTCCCTAGGTAAGTAAAGGAACTGTAAGTCTCCTTTTTTTCAAGACAACAATTAAACTTTTACAGAAACTTGAATCTCACACTAGACTTTTCCTCCAGAAACAGTAATACTTTTGTGAAATAGTATGCTTTAATTTCAAGCTTTTTTTCCCCTCCACTTAGGTTACTTAATGTTTTTTCTTAGAAATGCTGTTTTGAAAATTACTTCAAACACAATTTTCAATATAGTTAAGGGTATGCACCGTTAATTACGCTTTAGGTTTCCATAGTTAAGTGAAAAAGGAAATACTAATAGCTTTTGCAATGCCATGAAGACAAGGTAAAGACATAGGATTGGAAACCACAGCTGTTGTTGCCCATATTACACATGCCAAAATGGTAGCCTTGGGGGAGGTCAAGGATTGGCTCTCCAATTCTTAGTGCTTTATAAAAAAGGATTTAAAAGATGATTAAGTAAGATTGCCCAATAATTTGGAACAATGCTGTTAAAAACAAAATCAATTTGAGGTCAATGACTTTATTAACATCAGGTTGAGGCAATGTAGGAACTGAAAAAAAGGAAAATTATTTTGCAAAGTATTAGCCCTTTCTTCTGATACATACTGGCCCAACAGAAAAGCACAATATAAGCACATTGTGTCCAGCAGCACTGACACATCAACGGATTCTCAAATATAGTGTGTATATCAGTAAAATTTCAACAAGTTCTTTCCAGATAGTCTCAAAGAGATCCCACCTTTGAAACTGTTAAAAACCAGAATCTCTGTAAATCTGCAGCAAATATCCATGTCCATTGGTGTCTCTGTCGATTGGCCAACATCCGCAAAGATGACTCTCGTGTGCGAGACCAGTGTTGCTGACATCAGTGCAAGCTCTTTCTGAACGTTCAAATTTATCTTTCTCACGTTGATATTAACAGTTAAAATGTTTTCTAACAGAGATCCCTAGAGCTACAAAACATGCAGTGAAAGGAATAAAGTCAAGGAAGCTTATGTTCATTGTGATTCGTATATCCCTGTTTTTTATGCTCTTCCCAACTAAACCCAGTATCAGATTTGGCTTTTTTTTTGGTTCTTTATGCTTTAGAGAATTATGCCCTGTTGGGTTAGAGTAATCAGACACAACTCCAAGATCAATATGCTGATCCCTTGACTATATCATGTTCGACAATCTACCATTGGAATTGTTTCACTGAGATTATTTAAAACTAGACACTTTGAGCAGGTTTTGTAGAACATTTAACTTCAGCCCTAAAAGCTTAAGCTAATCAATAAGCAAAAGAGCATTTGACTACCAAAATCTGCAATGGTCTTTATTTCACCCAGGGCTGATGTAAAGATTTTAAAGTGCATAACAGCCATTATCTAAATAAGCCTTTCTTGAGCACCCAATCCTTGCATCACCTTTGATCCAGTTATAATTAAAGCCAAAAGTACAGACGTCTCATTTAATTCCAATGTGGGCAGTTTTAATGCAGAAAGTTTCGCATGTGGTTTTCAGCTCATGACCATCTGTTTCTGGATTTCATATATAAACAGGACACTTTAGGGAACAGAGATTAATTCAGCTTTGGAATGCCATTCAAAACGTGTTAGCAGTTTCCCTCCTCTGGGTCAACCAAAGCAAAAACAAGTGAGCCGCCTGGTTTGGAAGGTATTGTTAATATTAGAATTATTGAATAATGGACTCTGACTAGTCTTATGTTTTAAATTACAGGTCTCTCTCAAATAAAACTATTAATCTTTTTTTTGTCTCTGAAAGTTTTACAGTCCTGTTACACTTATTAACTGCTGGCAGCGAAGAAACTTTTAAATGAAAGCCAAATTGCTTTAGTCATGAGAAAGGAAATTAAAGCTCACTCTGGGGGGAAAAATTTCACTGTGAGATCCTCCCAAGGTAGAGTTTCATAACCTCCTGCATGCCTGCTAAAGATGTCACTGCATGCAGAACTGCGTATGTTACTGATATAAAGAGAAGGCCTTAATGGGAACAACATGTTCATGGTCTGAGGGATTAAAACCAACATGTTTTACATTGCAGGACAAGCTCTGGGTACTGAAAGAGATGGTTGGTAACAGGACAGCCAGCTGTGGGTACTCACCAGGTTCACTTGGTGGGCAGTCTTTAACGAAAAAGATCTCATTGAGATTGTCCTCCTCTGGTGCCAGCCCCTGCTGGTGTAACTGTAGCCTGTGCAGGCTCTCTGTCTGCTGGTGTTTCAGAGACCGTGCGTGCTGAACCAGGTTCAGCTTAGCCTTGGTGGTGTAGTTGCAAAGGCCACAGTTGAAGTAGCACGACTTGGAGTTCGCCGCACTTTCATGCTTTTGCAAATGCTGAAAAGAAACAAAACCAAAAGAGAACAATGAGAGTAATGGGAACAGTCTGCTTCTCCTCTGTTATTCCTGCTTGTAAACATTGTCTGAGGCCGGAGTCCCAGAAAGAGTGAGGAAACCTGTTTCTTCACAATTTCACACAGAAGATGTTACCCATGAAGAGAGATTAACTGCTGCATTTAATCCACTGTTTGCATCAGAGTGGTGGTCTGCTTAGTGTTACCAAAGACAAAACTAAGCAAGCTGGCCTGGAAACCTGCAATAATTAAAGGCTAAAAAGAACCAACCTAGAGAAAATATGCAAGATAACCAAATGTCAAACTGTGACCTATCATTAAGATCAACATTAGATTTGATCAAAAACACCCACTGATTTAATAGAGCCTAAAATATCTTAGTCTATTCTATTGAAAATCCTACATGGCTCCACTGAACACTTCATATCCTACAGAATCGTCATAACTCATACTTTACAGTTACAAAGCTGCAGTCAGATAACACTGAATTCTGGCAAATGAGACTGGAAGGGACTATTTTTTCTTTCAAATACCTCATGTAAAAGGACCCAATACACAATAACAAATACTGATTCATGTAGCTACATTCTGTACATACAGTACTCATGCACAAATTGGGGAGGTTTGGGGAGACAGTGGCACACTTGTAATGTTGCTGGACTAGAAATCCAGAGACTCAGGCTAATGCTTTGGGGACATGGGCTCAAAATCCATCGCAGCAGCTGGTGGAATTTAAATTCAGTTAATAAATCTGGAATATAAAACTAGTCTCAGTAATGGTGACCACGAAACAATCTGTGATTTTCCTAAAAACTTGTCTGGTTCATGGTGTCCTTTAAGGAAATCTGCCATCCTTACCTGGTCTGGCCTATATGTAACTTCAGGCACATAGCAATGGTGTTGACTGCTAACTGCCCTCTGAAATGGCCTTAGAAGCCACTCAATTCAAGGACAATTTAGGGATGGGCATCAAATGCTACCCTCGCCTGCGATGCCCACATCCCATGAAAGAATAAAGAAAAAAGTAACATACACAATCAGTATAAACATATTTACATCAGACACATGCAAAAAAAAAGCTCAGTGAACATGTATACATATATGCAGACACTCTTTTGCTACTCTCACACAGACACATTTACTTATAAACATTATTTATTTTACAAAACAAAGTTCTAAGCAGTTTCCTGTAAGGATGTTGATTTGATTATTATTTTAAGTCAATGTGTACTGCCATTCACAACCAGTTTATTTACTGCATAATCTCATTGACCTACTTGTGCTACAATCTTTATTTGTGTAAATGAAGGATACCACAGGGATCAGAGCCATCAGTTCTTCCCATAAGTTGTAATCAGATATATTTGAAATGTTGATTTTTTTTTCCCAGTGAGCTCGAAGCCGATCTGGTTGCAGTAGTATATGTCAGGGGCTAAATAGGGTTACTTTCACTACTCAAACTTAGCATTTGTTCCAATATATTTTTTTTTGGAAGTTTAAGATGGAGAGCACAGTTACAAGACTACCCGTATAAATCTGAAGCTTCCATCTCTCAATTAACAGTGCGCTCTTTTGGGGGCTAAAGTCCCACTGCAGAATTGAAAATCAAGTTTTTTTAAAAAAAAATCACATGCCATCTGCAAAATAAATGTTCTTTCAACTCCTGACAATACATATTGGGAAAGAAAATTAATGTGCAGTATTTCAATTTTTTAAAAAAAGCTAGCACTTATCATTTGCAGTAAAATTTATATTACAGATTTAGCAGGGTTCAACATAGTCATAGTGGTTTACAGCATGGAAACAGGTTCTTTGGCCCAACTTGTCTGTGCTGCCCTTTTTTTTGAAGCCCCTAAGCTAACCGCAATTGCCTGCATTTTGGTCCATATCCCTCTATACCCATCGTACCCATATAACTATCCAAATTCTTTTAAAAAGACAAAATTGGACCTGCCTCTATTACATGTCTCAAACATGACCTGTTTACTTTGGTCATTAGATTTTGCTACATAAATAAACATTAAAGTTGATAGGTGGGAAATGACTTATATATTAAATACATCAAGTAAGGATAATATTAAACTTAAAAGGTACATGTTGATGTAGTTGAATTTAGTGCATGCGGTCCCAAGCTAATGTCTTTTCACTTGACACTGGGTGAGCCAAGTCATACCTTACAATTAAAAACGCAACAGTTTTGAAAGCTCATCTGCAAGTGAAGGTCTTTCATCACTAATCTTTCAAAAACACAATGGCATCAACAAGGACAAACACTGGTTATCTCTATAAACTGTCATCTTACACTTTACTTGTTAGATATACTTACAAGCATTGTACTCTTTCTTGTATAAGCCTACTCTGAAATAACTTATCTAACAGGACATAACATCATCCTGAGAAGCACCATGGATTTCATAAACTTCCATTTACCTCTGCTATCCTTACAAACAACGTCTTTCTTTCTGTTCGGGATAGTAGGAACTGGTGGATTTTGTCTACAATACACAAAAGCTTTTTCTACAGGAGAGATGAAATTAAACTCTTTTTTCTTATGCTAATTCTGCAACTGTTTACTTCAATTAGTATGCAACCAATGTTATTTCAAGGGCTTCTTTTTTAGTGTTGGATAACTAATGGGTAAATTGTTAAGAACCGTTGTGCTTGCATGCAACACAAACAGGGCTGCCCTTTTCAGTACTGGATGGACATACCTGGTTGGACTTCTTAAGCATGTTAATTGAAAAAGAGGCATGTAAGAAACAGGAAGTGAATCACCCATTGAACCTTCAGAGTCAAACTTTGCGAACTATTCTTTCTGAGGAAAGTGCATTAAAGAGCAGCACGCCACTCTTATTGAAAATGGCCTGTTAGCTGAGTGGCCTAATTTGAACAAACTTTATCCATTAAAAGATGCTTTGCCAAACCTTCTGGGCTGATGTTGTGCCACCTCAAATGCTAGCAGCTGAGCTATATCCCCAAGCAGGCTGAGCGTATCAAGTGTGCCTCCGCGACTCACAGGCTAATGAACAATGAACAAAAACAAAAGCAACAACAAGGCTTCTATTATCAGATCTTCCGCAAAACACAAAAAACGCCTTCTTTGGTGTGGAGGAAGTGCAAGTAAGCCTGCAGGTGTGAGCCGGTTAAAGAAAATACATGGCTAAATAGATTCTTTGACTGTCAGGGATTAGAGTCATAGCACCAGTGGTAACACAGATCTTTTCCTTTAACTTACAAAATTTTCTCACGAGTCTGCAAGAGTTCACCCCATCAGGGGCTTTCTGAGGCCATTGAAATGTCTTAAGTTTTAATTAAGTTGGAATTGTCAGAATAAAGCTTTTTTGGCACAGAGTCAGGGTCATTAATTACTGCTATCTTTGTTTCTTTCAGGGGAAAGAGATCCATGGACTAGTTGGGTTAGTTATACAGCATCTCCTTTATATTCACATTCACCTCAGAGCTCAACTTGATTCAGCAGTTTACCAATTACTTCAATTTGTGATTCTCTCAAGGAGGCTGTTTACAAATCATGTACATAATCTTGAGTTTATGTTTTGGGGTGGTAACTAAACTGGGGGTATTTTTCCAAGGAAGAAAAAGCATACAAGGAGGAAAAAACAGTCAAATACATTTCAAAAGTCATTGTTTCCCTTTTGAAACTGTTCCCTCTCAGAGCAATTTGGCAGAGTGAAAGGCTTTACAAATTAAGGCTCTCAGACTGGAGTTGCTGATTTATGAGGTTACGATGGTACAGTTTTTTTTTGTAAGTCTCAGAAACTGATCACCTTTGAGCTGTAGGGCTCTTGATACTTAACGGGTTCATTTCCAACACCCTAAAATAACACTTTCGAGCTCCCAGCATTTTAGAATTTTTTTTTTCATTTTTAACAGGGTAACAACACACTATAACTATGGAGATTTGTACACAACAGGAATTTGAGGTGAAATGTTAAATCCAATTGTCAAAGCATTTCTTTTTGGTGTTATAACAATCTCACTGAACAACCAATTTATGTAAATGCTGAAATAGTTATTCTAAAACTGTACATTTCAAGCAAGCCAAGTTGCATTCCTCTGTGATATAATAATCATCAAGATGATACTGGAACAAGTGAGGAAAATAAAATGAAGACAGTTAAAAGGCCACACAGAGTAAAAGATGTCTGTTTTTTGAAGTTTTGGCATTCCTGAAATATCTTAACCCTGATATTCGCTAAAAAGTAAACGGCCAGTGCACATTTATTGAGATTATATAATCAAATGTGGTTATACTTGTTTTTTTAAAAAGGGATCTTTTCAGAGAATCTTAACAATGACTGTCCAGAGCTGAAGTTCTATATTATGACCTCTGCCGACTGCTATTTCCTTTCACTTGTGCAGGCCAGTTGGAGATTTAAGAACTGCATAAACAGATTCCATCAAAAAGCAAATACTACCTGGAAATATGCAATTTCAAAGGACTCCAAACTGAAAGTGACATTTGTATGAGTGCAGTGGCTTTGGCTTATTCTTACACAGCACAATAAGGATTTAAATACAAGGAAGTGGAACACAATAATACAACAATGTTATCGCTTTCAGCTGCTGCTCTTGTAAAGCTCTCTGCTTTCTCAGGTGGCTGCATACCAATCTGTAATAATATTCTCTCGCACCCGTCTCTTTGATGGTTAATTGTACTGGATTACTGCTTGGCAAAGGACCAACAGTCTAGCCTGGGGACAGATCATTTTATTTAACGGTTCATCACCGAGTCATCACCGGCATGGCTGACACAAATCCCTCCTCTAACATCTTCAGAGTTCTCCAGACGCCACCAAACATGCTCGATCCCACCTGAAAATCTATGTTGCAGCCGCGGCGCACCAAAGGTGTCCGATCATTAGAATGGCAGAGCAGCTGAGTGACCCAGAAAACACAATGCAAATTCACAAGCTGAGATTTCTAAGACAAACCCCTCCCACAAAGATCAGATGTACTTCCTCCGTCACTGCCATGCAACATGTTGTTGCACAACACTTTTTAAAAAAGCCATAAATTTGTTAATATACATCGGGTTGATGCCAAAGAAAGCTCTCCTTTGAAAACTTTATGGACCAATTACGATTACCTCGTTGAGAAGTCCAACATAAAACTTCTGTCCTTAAATTCAAAAATACAAAGTTGCTACATTTACCTAGGTACCCGATAAAATACAATATATTAATTGGGTGATTATATTGATTTTTATTCCAAACGGGTAGAACTTTTGCTTTTAATGTTGAATGGAAATCTAAGGAAAGATGGGAATAGGTCTAAAAGCTGAGCCAGTCTTTCCGAGCTAATGGTTCACTGGCGGTGAGCGATTTTCACGTTTGGCGATTCTCTTTTTACTGGGTTGTTTTCAACATTTACTTCGAGCAAACTAAAGCACAGACTGTGCAGTACAGGCCCTCTCACATGCACAAAGAAAAATTCCACCACTATTTACAGGAAATCAACTTAAGTTGTCCGATTTTTTTTAACCAAGCAAAGCTTTCAGATCCTCTCATTAAAAAATGTTTCAAGGAGCGCATTCCCTTCCTTTAGCCATGTGATCCATCCCATCCTGTTCTCAGACACCGTCTGATGTGGTCTGAGAAAGGAATGGAACAAATCACAATTTACTGAAACCGTCTCCTTCATATGAGGAAAATTCTTTACTTCTATGACAGGCACGCAATTTAACTCTTGAACTGCTGAGATATTTACACGAAAGCAATATTTCACCTTGTTCAAAATAAATAGAATGCTATAAAGTTCAATAATTTACTTTAATTGTTATTAAACAAGTACAATTTACTGACTTATTAAAGGAATATGTTGAATGCTTTAGAAACATGAAAGGTCTCATCTATTTTCATTTTATTTTCACGTCTCACACCCCCCGTGCAATCCTCTCCCTCAAAAATATCTGCTCACCAATACAACTCTTCTAGCCCAGGGCCATCTTGACACACACAGCTCCTTCTGTTCAATTAGTCAGCCAAATAGGGTTTTCAGTGAGTTGAGCTTGACAGCGCTGGCTTTTCGCGAAATGAACTGGTGTGTTCCATGTATCAGTTCCGCTGCAAAGTAACAGACCTCAGTCCAGCATTGACGGCAGGTTGTTTTAGCAGCTTAAGCAAAGGTGCAAACCTGTTACCTTCTGGTTGAAGAATCAGACTCTCAATGTTTGAGCGGCAAGACTATTGCAGGCAAACACAATTTATATAAATGCTCCAGGAAATTTTCAAAGCTATGGGGCATTTTCTTTTGAAAAAAATCATCCCTTTCAAATCATTCACAGTCTCACTTCTGCAGCTGAAAATTGACTTACATTTTTGCCATCGTCTTTGATAATTTCAAGATGGCTGTATAAATTTTTCAGATAATTGATTTTTGGAAGGAACAACACAATTGTTTTCAATTCCAAACCAGTTGACATGAATATTGTTTAGGCTGGAAAAAAAAGTCATGGCTAACAGTAGTAAAGCACACTTTCCTTTAGCTTTGCTGGTTGAAATAAAAGCTATGCACAGACTGTCATGGTTTTGGTAAATCAACAGGCACCTTGATCTCTAGACATAAAACATTCTTTCTGCAGGTCCTCTTTGAACAAACAAGAACTCTACGCAGTTAATCTCAGAAATGATACAAACGCTCTTTAAGAGTTAAATCTTTTTTTGATGCACAAAATTATATTTATAAGTGTTTTGTGGCTAGGAACTTTGAATCCTTCACTAATTAATTAAATTAATCTGTTCAACTCTGTGGAATTGAATGTTATTTTCACTGCCCGAACAAGTGATAATTCACTCAAATGAAGAATGAAAACAATAATCCACTTGAGTGAACTATCACTTAAAGGTCGCCAGCTGCACACAGGGTTCCAGAATGAATTTAAACACCATGCTGTGATCCCATGTGCCCATTAAAATAATTAAAACCACAGAAACAACTTCCACAATAAAAGGGAAGGTCCCAGCAGCGACAGTGAATTGCCAGTGTGCTCTTGCTCAGGACAAAGGTTTTCAGAACTCACTTGCACTGGCGGTGCTTGGGAGCCTTGGCCTTTTCACATTTGCTGTGATGACTGGGAGGATCCCCTGTCTTCAGTGTTTAAGGAAGTTTGCGGAACAGCTTTTGGTTCACAGGGATAATCAGTTTAGTAATTCTAGATTTAAAAAAAAGCAGTCAGGCCTCTGCAAAGTTTGAGAGATGTGCCCAGATCCATAAAAATCAGAGAGATAAAATCACTGAGATTTCTTGAAGCCCAGTATCATCTCTCCCATACCAATAGCCACAGTGATAATGAGAATTTGATACATCATGCCAAATTAGACACATTTTATAAAACTGCTTATGAGACAGCACAAATTGTTTAACCATCATTAACTCTAATCCCTTGTTTAATGACTAATTTACTAACAAACACAGTGGAACCGACCAGAAATGAGTTCAGTCACTTGAGCACATCCCTTTTGCCCCGTATATATTTTATTATTTGCACAAGGGGGTTTGGGCAGAACCTTATAGATCTTACAAAGTAAAATACTATTTCATGGCAGTTTGCATCAAAACCGGAGCTTGCCTATGTGAGTCAAATAATCAGGTTGGTAAAATGATCAAGTACGGATCTTAACTCTTTAAGAATCATACGCAGGGAACAAAGTAGCAACATTTCTAGTAGTACGTTCCCTAGGCTTTATTCCCTTTAATATTGGGCAGCAAAGTGCTTAGCACTGCTGCCTCACAGCGCCAGGGACAAGGGTTCAATTCCTGGCTTGGGTGACTGTTTGTGTGGACTCCCTGTGTCTGTGCGGGTTTCCTCCAGGCGTTCCAGTTTCCTCCCACAGTCCAAAAGATATGCTGGCTAAGTGCATTGGCCATGCTAAATTCTCCTTCAGTGTACCTGAACAGGTGCTAGAGTGTGGCAACTAGGGGATTTTCACAGTAACTTCATTGCAGTGTTAATGTAAGTAAGTTTACTTGCAACTAATAAATTAACTTTAATAAATTAAATTTTGTATCTAAATCTTGCTGCAGACCAGGCAATATTCCAGTTCTACGTCCCAGGGTAAAACTCTGCAGTGAACAACTGTTTAACCAAGGGATCATCACATTGAATCCCAGTCATATGATTATAAATATGCATTTTTACAACAGATTCACAAATCAGCGATTAGGAAAGGAACTCAGACTGGCTTTTCTCTCTCAGATTAGGAGAAGCAGCTCACCCTTCGCCAAGATTAAATCTTGGCCCATAATGAGAGCAGAAAATGCTGGAAGCATTCAGCAAGTCTGGCAGCAACTGTGGGGAGAGCAACTGAGTTAATGCTTCAGATCTGTGACCTTTCATCAGAACAGTTCATGAATTCTGATGGAAGGCCACTAACCTGAAACATTAACTCTGGTGAGGAATCCCCTGGCTTCCCAGCCACATGTTTCTCGGTGGTGGGAGATGGCACGCTGTTTGCTGGTAGCAGGATTCTCTGCTTTATTTGGCTTTTGACAGGGTTCTCCAGACATGCCCTATTGACCTTTCAGATCCACTATCCACCTCATAGGACAATACCACATCAATGCCACTTGGAAGGGCATCGCAGATTAACATCACTTTCTTAGATGGGTCAAAATGCAGTAAGTTTGAAGAATTCAATAATTGCCTACTCTGTTAAGTCTGGGGAGTCTACCAAAAGCAAAACTAGTGCATCTTTTGCAGCTTATGCAAGATGACCAATAACATCAATAAATTCAGTAAAAAAACAATCGTAGTAACTCACTATTCCTAAAAATGACTTGAGCTCAAGCCAGGTTGTGGGCGGGGGGGGCTCTCTTTTATGGTTCTGACTGTGTCTTCTATGGGGTGCAATCCTTGTACATCTACACAGTACCCCAAGAAGTATATTTCTCCTTCCTGACGCAAACTCCAGCCTCTTGAAATCTCTTTAGCACCTCTTGCAAGTTTAGTTAGGCACTCAACTTCTGTCAATGATGTTATAAGATCATCAACTTGTGGCAGTCCTTGCACCAAACGTTCCATTATCCTCTGGAAAATAGCACATGCTGACATCATACCAAAGGGCAGGCATATATACTGGAACAAATCTTTGTGTTTGTTTATTGTGACATAACCTTGGGAAGCATAATCTAATTCAAGCTGCTGATATGTGAGACTCATATCTTTGTAAAAGACTGAGCTCTATTCAGATTGCACACAGATCTTCAATCTTTGGGATTGGATATTTATTCCATTTGGCAACCTGATTAACTGTTAACTTGTAGTCCTTGCAAATATTTCAACAGAGGGCCATGGGTGGTGCCCATTCTGCAAACTGAACTGGCTGGATAATGCCTAGTTCTTCCAACCTCTTTAATTCAATATCCACCTTGTCTCATAATGCATACCCTAAAAAAAAATCATGGGGTCACTTCTGGATTCATAGACCTTTACATAGAGGCCCTTTATCCTGTCTCTCTTCACTCATATTTCTTCATCATTTTGAGCAACCCTTCTCCTTGCAAGATTGGAAAACCTTGATCCAATTTAACTTGATTTCCTTCAGCCAATCATGGCCCAGAAGGATGGCTTTGTCCTTTGCTTGACAGTAATGCTGGAAGTTGGGCAGACTGTTGCCCATAACTTACAGGTACTGTTGTTATGCCCATTATTTTTATGGCATTTCCTGTGTAAGTTGTTAACTTTATTGCAGTAAGTCTTTAAATTCAATGCCTGGGCTCTTTCTTTCAAGTATTAAAATGTATGTTGACCTATCACAGTAGCAGATACCCCAGTACCTACTACCATCTTAAGAGGCTTTCCATTTACTAGGAGCATTACAGTAATGAGGGCTATCTTGCCCATTTTCTCACTAAACTAGGAAGATCTAAATCGTTGATACTAGCTTTTTCCATATTACATACTTGCGGCACTCCACTTAATCGGCTACTGGATAGACATGACTTGCTTTTGCACCTATGCCTTAAGTAGTCTTTCCTCTGTCAGAAAAAAAACATTCAGCAACTTTAACCTTGCAGGATTCAGGGGAGTGGTGACCCCACAACGGTAACATTCTGCTTCAATCTTTACTGGCTGATTTCCCCTTTTAAATCTTCTTGTTTTATTTGTGACTGAACTCACTTCCTGCTTCACTGATACATCTTCATTTTTGGCGCTGCTGACTGCAGGTTCCTGCCATAACTGGTGAATGACACCATATTGCACACTTTGTAACTCTTGTGCGTCCTTTTCAGTGCTCTCCATTACTATCCTCATTCACCCTGCAGACTAATCTATGTAGCAGCATATCTTTAAATGTGGCTCCAAAGTCACAGTGCTTCAACTTGGGTGTTATAAGTCACAAGTTCCCCCCGGGGCTCCCTTGAATTAAACTTAAAGCTCTGCAATATGACCAATGGTTTTGGATGGAAACGAGACTTTACTAATTTAATTATCTCACTGAGTGACTTGGATTTGGATGTGCTTGGGGTTGTGAGACTGCAAATCAAATTGTAAGCCTGAGTTTCAACTGCACTTAGGAGGATTGCCTTTCTCTTCCCCTTCTTCTCTATTCTGTTGGCTTGAAGGTAAAAGCCTAATCCTCTATGTGTTGAGGATTCCACAGAGGCATCAAAATGATCTATCCATTCAAACAAGGGCATTTATGTAATTACTCTTCTTGGTCTCAACTTCACTCATCAACATAAATGTATACTCTCAGTTCAAGACTCGCTTTGTTCAAAGCTATCCCCATTGCCAATGTGATAATTCTTGCTCACCGATTATGGGAAAAACAACAACACAATTATTTACAGCTAAAGGCTAGACAGAGGCTTGAAGCCTCATGGCTGCAGCCAGTTCCTGAGACGGTTGCAGAACAGCAAGCCTTGCTTACCAGGGTGATTCCCCCACTCTGCTCCTCCATTGGTTCCCTGGGTCATGATTTTTTGAAATTCATTCATGGGACATGGGTGTCGCTGGCTGGCCAGCATTTATTGCCAATCCCTAGTTGCCCTTGGAGGGCAGTTGAGGCTCTGGAGTCATATGTAGGGAGTGGCAGATTTTCTTCTATAAAGGACATTAATGAACAAGATGGGTTTTTTCAACAATCAACAATGGTTTCATGGTCATTAGTAGATTCTTAATTCCAGATATTTTTAATGAATTCAAATTCCACCATCTGCTGTGACAGGTTTTGAACCAGGTCCCCAGAACACTAGCTGAGTTTTTGAATTAATAGTCAAGTGATAATATCACCAGGCCATCGACCCCCCCACAATGTGACCTTTACCCAGCAGATTGAGACAATTACCACATGGGCTATCATGAGGATTGTGGAGTTGGAAGCGAGCACTTTTGCTGCTCCTAGCTCCATAGAAAGTTTAAAAGAAAATAAAAATAAACCTTCGTGCAGTTGGCAGCAGAGGGAATTCGCTGATTAGTCAGATAGGTGCTGACTACAGCATTCAGAATTCGTCAGTGACTCATTTCAACAGACACATAATGGACCTTATGAACGTGGCAATGGAACCATTGCTTGTGTTTGTTGGGCACAGGCTGTTCCAATGTTAAATTGGTTTGATCGCCTGAACAATGTATATTAAATACACCACATCCTAACATATGCAACCAGTGCAGAGCAATAACAAAAAGTCCATAGATTGAAAACAGCAAACTATAAATCAGGGAAAATCATCCTAAAACTATACCCTCGTCAGACCATACCTGAAATATTATCCAATCCAGGATACCAAGATACAAACCCACTATATGAGCAATAGAGGAAGTGTGGGGAAAAATAACACAAGTGTTATCCAATAGTATTTATCTAGTTGTAAGGAAAACCTGGCAGAACAATGGGTTTTTCAACTATTAAAGATGTTAGTTAAAAGAAAACATTGCAGGGATATATTCAAGACAGAAAAGGTTATGGCATAAATAAGTCATTTGAACCAAAATTATGACAGGAGACAAAGGGACGTTTGTAAAAGGCAAATTTAGGACTGTTATTAGGAAGTGTTCTTCACTCAGTGTTCAAATTGGGGAATGGAATCTTAATCAATGGGAGCAAAACTTTGGAATCACATAAGAACCATTCAGTTGCTGCAGTGGAGGAACTCAGGTGTTTTTTTTAGATGAGTGAAATAAGATGGACAAAACTTTTATCACTTTGAATTATCTGGTGATCACTTGATATTCCTATTTTAATGAAAAGCAGGAGAATGCTTCAGGTGGGAGTTAATTGCCACCAAATATCCAAAAGCAACAAGTAGGAAAGGTAAATGCTGTTATAAATAAATGAGGGGGCCTGATTGTCAGTTCAGAAGAAGCCACATAATTTGAAGAAAAGAACAAAAGCAAGGAATAAATATTACTGCAAAGTAGTCGTGGTTGATATGATGCAGCAGTTGTGTCGAAACAAATAGCAAGGTTAGACAAATTATATTACACATGCCAAAATGGAAGATAGACTAGCCTGAACTGAAAGAAGTCCCCAGTACTCCCCAACCCTAGAAACTGTACTGATCTGACTCAGTGATACAGGAGGGTCCATGCATTCAACAGCACAGTGATGTCCACGAAGACTAGCTTGGCATGGAGATGGTGGGCAGGATCCAGTCTGCCCCTACATTAGGATCAGCACTATGGCAGAAAGACTTTGTTGCACTCACCTCCAAATCTCTTGCCTTGCCTTGTGCCTGCCATTCTTGCTCAATTGGGTTTGAGACTGTCGTAATTTCATGCTGGCATGATGAAGAATTGAAAGGCTTGATGGGACACTAGCAGTTTTAATGAGCATTCATAATATGCAAAAGAAAATAGCATTTATGGCATCAGTCAGCAGGAAGACTAACTCGCCAGTACCATTGAAAGAACTGCAATGTGATTTTATATCTGTAGGTTTTTAATCTTCTGGCTCCCACTAGGTTCGCTGTTACCAAACCCACTGTGGGAGAATTCCGCACATAGAATGAAGCACCATCCCACACTAAAGAAGGTTCAGCACCTGAATGCCCCTACTGTGTTTTATGGGATTGTCTGCTTTGACAGCGAAGTTGTTGCAGCAGAATTGAATTGAATAAGTTGACTTATTCCAGTATTTACAGTTCAAAACTGAGATAAGTAGCACTATCTCACTTATAAGTTACATTTGAATCAGGAATATCATTCAGCACATGGCAACAGCAAAGGTGACCTTCAGTTACACAGATCATAGGCACAAAAACTATAGGTAGATATAAATACTCGGACTGTCGCGTTGAAAGTCTTAAGGTTTCAAATCAAGAATGTAATACTGACCAGTTTAGTAAATACCTTCTGCAAACTGTCCACCTGCTAACCCCTCCACTCATTCAGAAAATTCATCTCAACTATTCACTCCTATTGAAAATTGTAGTGATTGTCCCTTTAGGGACAACACAGCAGAAGAGGGTCACTTGGCTGGGGAACTAATTTGGATGGAAGTGGGTAATCACCCCAGATGGGTGGAGCTCTTTCTGTTAGGGAGAAAGCATCTAGGAGACATGTAGGGACTGGGACAACCAGGAGTTTGGGGGGGAATGGGTGGAGTGGGGGTGCTGCTCCAGGGCAGCTGTGGGGCTGACAGCCTCTGTATAGTTTTTCCTTGTTAATAAATACCCTTTGTGTTCCTGATAGAGTATCTTAGCATGCATCATTACAAACATTTCCCTATTTGTTAATCTCACTGACACTGACACAAAAATAAAATGCCTACCTTTTGGTTTGAGTGCAGGAACAAAATGTTGCACACAGATTAATTTTATCAGTGATCTTTATCAAGAGTTGAATAGGCAATGAGAAACAAATGTTTTATTACTTTTTGCTAATCTTTTCTTAAAAAAGAATATGAACGTTCAGGTCAGAACTTTTGGCATTTTCTTCCAACATTACTCTATATATTCACCAAAATTAATGAGAAAGGTAACACATAGATGAAATGGTGTTACAACTATGCCTAGGCTGTCCACTGGATCTCCAGGGAACTGTCAGAACTTTGAACAGAACGTATTTAATGTTAGGAGAATGGACTTTGCACTTGCCCTCTGCTGACTTCAAAAACAAGTTCCCAAGGGGGTGGAGTGCTGCATGTGCATCAAAGCATGCATGAGCAGAGCTCCACTGTAATGGCAACTCTGTGCCAGTCAGCCTGAGGACATTGTACACCATAATAAGAGTCTGTCAACTGCAGATCACAGCAATGCAGATAATTGTGGCAGAATTTTGATTCCCCTTGGAGGTGGGACCAGAGGTGGAAAGGCTTGAAAATTGCTGTCAGAGGTCACTGTGCAGGGTTGCCACCTCAGTGTCATTTTTATTCTGCAAAGAAGGAGGAAAAGTAAGCCTATTAGATTAATTAAGTGGCCCATTAAGGTAATCAGCAGCAGCTGAATTGACTTTTCAGGTACCCCTCCACCCCTCAACAGCCAAAGGATGGGGGCAGGAAATCCCTGTCCTCCCTGCCATGGCCATCAGTACACAACTGAGGTCACTGGGCATCTAGTGGATGTTTGGTCACTTTGAGTTGTTTTTTTTTCAATTTCTCTTTCAGAGTATGTCTCCATCCCAAGATGCTCTTTTCCCCTCTTTCCTGTGTTAGTAGGTCCCAGTTGGGATGGTGAATCTGCCAATGTGTCAGTGCTGGAAGAACTGCTGTTGGCTCTCCTTCCTCGGGGCCCATCCACCATCTGAATTGGGCAGCAAGCAATTGCTGGCCACCAATTAGCCACCTCTACAAAAAAAAAAATCACACTGAGCACTGAACACCGACACAACGCGAGGACTGGACCCCAAAATTCATCTGCCGTTGGGTACCCAAACATCAAAGAAAATTCAATCCTTGGTGTCAAGTCATTAGCAGAACAAGTTAAATCAAGCTTCAGCTCTTCAGAAGTAAACCTTTAGAAAAGAATCTTTAAAGTGGAAAACCAACTTTTACTGTGGCTTTGAGTGGATTACTACTGGCTCAAAAGTGTAAGAAGAAGCAATAAATTCCATAGAAGGCCCCAAGTGATCACTTGTGGACACAAAATAGGAGTTGGCTTGAATTTTGTTTCTCCTCTTGTAGTTCCATTAGTCTCGTGATGTTTTCCAAGTTGACCATAACAACTACTCATAGTAAATAATTCATACATTTTTTAAATGGCACAGTCCTATCTTCAACAATATGTGGTGACTGAAGACCAATATCTACCAAATGACACTGCGGACTGAGTCCTCAGATAGGAATTTGCAACCCCTAAAATGAAAAAAGGAGTACCATTCACCAAGTACAGCATTTCATTACTTTTCCATTCACAATGACTTTTGCTGTGGTTTATTCAAGCCTTTTGGAAGCTGTAAGGGTTGGGTATATAAGAACATAAGAAATAGGAGCAGGAGTAGGCCATCTAGCCCTTCGAGCCTGCCCCGCCATTCAATAAGATCATGGCTGATCTGTCGTGGCTCAGTTCCACATTCCCGCCCTCTCCCCATAACCCTTAATCCCCTCTCTTATCAAAAACCCATCAACCCGCGTCTTAAAAATATTTAGTGAGGTAGCCTCCACCACTTCAACAGGCAGAGAATTCCAGAGATTCACTACCCTTTGAGTGAAGAAGTTCCTCCTCAACTCCGTTCTAAACCGCACCCCCTTTATCTTGAGGCTGTGCCCCCTAGTCCTATTATCCTTTCTGAGCGGAAAAAGTCTCTCCACCTCTATCCTATCCATCCCATTCATCATCTTATACGTCTCAATGAGATCTCCCCTCATTCTTCTAAACTCTAATGAGTACAAGCCTAGTTTATTCAGCCTCTCCTCATAGCTCAACCCCCTCAACTCTGGCATCAGCCTAGTAAACCTCCTCTGCACTCCCTCCAAGGCCAAAATATCCTTGCGTAAGTACGGCGCCCAAAACTGCACACAGTACTCCAGCTGCGGCCTCACCAATGCCCTATACATCCGCAGCAAGACCTCCCTACTTTTATATTCAATCCCCCTCGCTATGAAGGCCAGCATCCCATTCGCCTTCCTGACCACCTGCTGCACCTGCAAGCTGGGTTTTTGCGACTCATGCACAAGGACCCCAGAGTCTCTCTGCACCATCACCTGCTGCAGTTTTTCACCATGTAAGTAATAATCCTTCCTACCATTCTTCCTACCAAAGTGGACCACCTCGCACTTGCCAACATTAAATTCCATTTGCCATTTCCTGGCCCATTCGCCCAGCCTATCTAGATCCTTCTGCAGACTCTCCACACCCTCCGCACAATTTGCCGTTCCACCAATCTTGGTGTCATCAGCAAATTTCGACACCATACACTCGGTTCCCTCCTCCAGATCATCTATATAAATGGTAAATAGCTGAGGCCCCAGCACCGACCCCTGGGGCACTCCACTTGTCACCATCCGCCAATCCGAATAGCACCCATTGACCCCCACCCTCTGCCTCCTATTTGACAACCAATCCTCTATCCACGCTAACACCCTACCCCAACTCCACGTCCCCTGACCTTCTGCAATAACCTCTTGTGAGGTACCTTGTCAAACGCCTTCTGAAAATCAAGAAAGGCCACATCCACCGGCTCTCCTCTATCCACCGCCCTAGACACATCCTCATAGAACTCCAGTAAATTTGTCAGACACGACTTCCCTTTAACGAAACCGTGCTGCGTCTGCTCTATCAAGCAATTCCTCTCAAGATGCCTCACTATTTCCTTCTTGAAGACGGATTCTAACATTTTACCTACAACATTCGTTAAACTAACCGGCCTATGATTCCCTGCCTTTTGCCTGGCACCCTTCTTAAACAACGGCGTAACATTAGCCACTTTCCAATCTTCCGGCACTTCCCCGGAATCCAGCGACGTCTGGAAAATAACCACCAAGGCATCCACTATCACCTCCGCCATTTCTTTCAGAACCCTCGGATGCATTCCATCCGGTCCTGGGGACTTGTCCATTATCAGCCCCTCCAGTCAAATAAGTGCGGCGTGCAGGAATGGGACGGCCGTAGTTATGGGGGATTTCAATCTACATATAGATTGGTCGACCCATGTTGGACGCGGTGGGCTCGAGGAGGAGTTCTTGGAATGCTGCCGGGATAGTTTCCTGGAACAGTGTGTGTTGGAGCCAACGAGGGAGCGAGCTATCTTGGATCTGGTGTTATGTAACGAGGCGGGTAGTATTAGGGACCTTGCGATGAAGGATCCTCTTGGGGAGAGTGATCATTGTATGGTGGAGTTTCTGGTGCAGATGGAGGAGGAGAAAGTGGGTTCCCGGACGCGCGTCCTTTGTTTGAACAGAGGGGAGTACGGTAGGATGAGAGAAGAATTGGCGAATGTGGACTGGGGGAGCGCGTTGGAAGGTAGGTCTGCTGAGGAGCAGTGGAGGATCTTTAAGGAGATCTTTCTTGGTGCTCAGCAGAAATTTATTCCAATGGTCAAAAAGGACAGTAGGAGGAGAGGTAATAAGCCGTGGATAACGAAGGAGGTGAAGGAAAGTGTTAAATTAAAAGCAGAGACGTTTAGAGTAGCTAAGAGTAGTGGGCGAGAAGAGGATTGGGAGAGGTTTAAGCAAGGTGACAGGGACTGGGAGCTGAATGTCCAGGGGTATCAAGTGTTTAGGAAGGATAGGCGGGAGGGAAAAGGTGGGGGGCGTAGCTCTGCTGATTAAGGATAGCATCAGGGTGGTAGCAAGGGATGATATTGGAGCCAAGGAGCAGAAAGCAGAATATATGGATATTATTGACATGGACTTCCAGAAATAATCATGAGTATGCATTCTAATTAGCAGGATGTGACTAATGGCATCCCTCAGAGATTTTTACTGTATTTATAAATGATTTAGAAGAAGGAGTAGAGAGACATATATATCACCTTGTTTGCTGACAAGACTAAATTAGGTGGCACCAAACACCCAAAGTGGTATGTTCATAAGTGATGGGTGAGATCTTCCACGAAGCAGCAATCATCAGATTGTGACTGCGACTGTCAGCTGGATGTACCTCTTATTCATGTAATGAGCTGTCGTAAGGGAAGTTTGAATGTCCAGTGTAAACATTGGTTGACTGGATGAATGGGTAGGGTGGATAGTCAGATCGAAAAGGATAGTAGGTCTGGCCAGGTGAGGTGGTAGCCAGGCAGTGAGCAGTCATCAGGACAGGTCAGGGGTACTTTGATGGTTGGAGGTTAGCATGGTCAGGTTGCTTGGGGGGGGGGGGCAGAGGCGAGGAGAAAAGGGGGCAGTCAGGGGGTCAGGTCAGTGGGGTTCAAACAGAGAGTCAGAGAGGATCAATGTGAGTGATTGGGGAGTCAGTTCTATAGTTAACCAGTGGTTAGGCTACGACATTTCTGTCTTAACATTTCCTGAGTAATTATTTGCGCAAGTAGCGTGGAACTGTCCAAAGTCTCTGACTTCAACTTAGAGTCAGAGGTATTTGCAAAGTGTCCCAGGATTGGAAATTCAAGTTCCCAGGACTGAAGGCAGAGTTTTGAACCTGGAGGGCCCATAGGAGCACCCCCAACATTGAAGAGAAAGAGAGAGAGAGAGAGAGAGAGAGAGGAGCACGTCCATTTTGAGGCACTGGTCTGGAGTTTTGTGACCGAGACAAGTAGTTTGAGTTGGAAAGTTTCCCTGCTCAACGTACCTACCATAGAGAAAAGGCCCCCCCAAATGTCTTCACTCAGGGAGAATAGGAGCAGGAGCCACTTAGGCCCGCTGACCACTGAAGCAGATCCTTAGCGCCTGAGTGCTGAGGCAAGCTGGTTAAAAGACCGACTCGTTCTTTGGGACTTTGTTGCAAGATTTTAAGTTCTCTAGTACCCACCTCCCATGGCCTTTTATAACCACATTCCCTGCCCCCAACAATTCCTGCCAACTTGCCTAGTATCCACCCAAGGCAGACCTCAGAAGTCATGGGGAGATGAAATAAAACCAAGTTTTAAATATTGAATACAAATCTTACCACAATCACCTGTTAGTAAAAAAAACTCCCATTCTTGAAAGTTTATTGAAAGTTTGTATTTAAATCTGGCAAACCAAGGTTGGCAGAATGAATCATGTTGGCCTGCCTCAGCACTTGCCCCCTGTGTAGGACTAAAATTTCTGTTCTCTCATATAGAAAATTAAAGAATGATATAATTGAGCCCCCCGCCCCCCCCTCCCCCACCGCCCACCTGCAAAAGAAAGTCAAGTCAATCAAAAATTTCAAAACTGAGATTAATACATTTGTATGAGGCAAGGGTAATAAGAGATATGAAACCAAGGCAGATAAGAGGCAGATCAGTCAGGTCGAACAACATGGCAAGACAGGTTTGAAAGGCTAAACGGTCTGCTCCTGTTGCCATGGACTGAATTTTGTAGTTTTCGACAGGGTTAGGAAGGTCTGCTTGCTCCTGTACTCCACCACCCATCCCCACGCCCCCACTGCTACTCTTGTCACAGCAAATAAAGCATCACATAGCCAATCAGTGGCTGTTTTGAAAGGATGGAAACCAATTAACGGCATCTGGGCAGGGGGAGGGGGCAGCTGGGCTGGAGGGTGGTGATGGCGCTGGAGCCATCCAGGCATCTAGGCCAGGAGGGGAAATGCGCCTTGAATATTAAGTCATTCATGACCACCAACTGAAGGACCTCTTGCCCTCTCCTCATTTCTTATGGCAGGCTCAAAACAATGAATAAATGATGCAAAAAAAATGTACAAAATGTTGACACCTTCACCAAAAACCTCTGTTGCTACAGGAGCCAAGGCTTCCATTGGTAGTCCCCTTCTTCTGCTTTTGCGTTGCCTCACACCTACCATGAAGCACTCCCGAACCTTTTGCTGTCCATGCTCAAGAAATGGAGTGGGCATGAAGAATTGCTTTCAATTGGCACTTTAACAAGCTCACTAAATTGGTAATTGGTTATTTCAAACCAACAAGCGGGTTTCCAATTTTGGAGCCCACTTGCTTCCATGACACCAGAGATTAGCATGATGGCAATGGAGTTGTGGGGGAAGGATGTCCTGCTCGATTTGCAACTGTAACATCTAGCCCTACATTTCTGTCATTTCTGTAGCAGATTAAGCATTTATTTTGATACATTAATTGCTAACTAATAAAATAGGCTTTACATTAATGAGTAGCATACTCATTAATCATGAGTTGGATAAACATGGGGATTATAGATCCCTGTTGTTTGGTCCTTGGCCCAGACAGGGTACAATTCATATGCAGCATGACACACTTCCAGCTATCCCACAAAGGTACACATTCTACAAAGGAAAATATAACAAAAATTGGATGTATTTTTAAGATGAATATGATCAATTTTCTATCAAATTAGTACAATGAAAGATCTATTTTGCATTGTTAATGAAACCATGTTCCGTTAGTCTCTTTTACAGCAAACATGGTCAAAGTTAGAAATAACTCCTTAAAATGGCTTATACTATTGGATAATCAGATCCATAACATGCCAGTGATCCAATCTTCATGCTGAGAGATCACAACGCCATTAGCTAAAGTTTATTTTACTCACAAGAAATAAAAGCAACAACAAGCCTGCCTAAGGACATGCTGTTATGAGCAAGACATTCTGCACCACCTACATTAACTCATTGACTGCTATCGGCATTAATTAGGGTCACCAGCTAGTCCAAGTAATAAAGCACTTGACCCGAGGCAGAGGTCAGGAGTTGAAGATCCAGGGGTGCCCTTCACATGAATTTGATTTTCTGGGTTGAGCGAGATCAGTCAGTTTGCAGCTATACCTTTTCATAGTGTATTATGCACAATCAACACTATATCATTATAAAATATGGCAGTAAGCTTGCTTGGCTATTTCAAAGCACAGCTTCTAGGTTCCCACAAATAGATATGCTACCCGAGAAGGTGGAAAAAGTGTGGTGCCTTTAATAATGAGCAACCGGACAGAAAATTGGGAGATGAAAGGAAACATCATTTTGCATTGCTTCAATGTGATGCAGAATCCAAAAGATAGGATTTACTGCTGCAGCTATGCACAAAGACTGTGGGCTGTGATGAAACCATGAGGAGTTGTGCAGGTATTGAAAGGTACCGTCTGATATATGATCACCTCAACTTTGACTCTCCCCCTCCACATGGCCAAATGCTGCTAATCATGGTTCTCCATATTTCAAGCTACTTTCCATGATGCCATTGTATTATAATAGAACCAGTGGGAGAGGCAGGTGCTAAGAACTACCTGGTAGATCAACTCCATGCTTTAGCATTAGGGGCAGCACAGTGGAACAGGGGTGGCATGGTGGCACAGTGGTTAGCACTGCTGCCTCACAGCACCAGGGACCCAGGTTCAATTCCTGGCTTGGGTCACTGTCTGTGTGGAATCTGCATGTTCTCCTCGTGTCTGCGTGGGTTTCCTCCAGGTGAGCTCCAGTTTGTCTGAAAGACGTGCTAGTTAGGTGTACTGGCCATGCTAAATTCTCCCTCAGTGTATCCAAGCAGGCACCAGTGTGTGGCGACTAGGGGATTTTCACAATAACTTAATTGCAATGTCAATGTAAACTTCTTTGTGACAATAAATAAACATTCCACTAACTATCTGTCTTATCAACTTTGATTAGGGATAAACATTTACAAGATCAAGTTATGAAATGTATTTTTACGCCCTACCTTAAGGACCTAAGATTCCAAGATTTAGAATTACACTATGCATGTTTTACAGAATTTCTTTCAGTTCTGTTTTTGAAATAATCGGCAAGATTTGTCAGTCTGGAAATTTGCTTTTGTTGGTCCGTCAACTTTTCTGCCCTGCCCGAGATGATTCCTGCAGCCCAAATAAACCTGTTGGTGTTGTGAGACTTCTTACTGTGCCCACCCTAGTCCATTGCCGGCATCTCTCCCCCCGATATAGAAAGCAATGTGCATTGTCCCACATTAAGTATCATTGTTTTAATATTTTTTCTCTATTCCAACTTTCTGTCACTGTGAAGCATGCTCTCTGAACATGTGGCTTCAAGCATATTCAAATAGAATAGAGAAATATACTGTGAATCTAAAGCAAAACTGAGAATGGATATGAAAATAGTCAGCTCCCATTACTAATATCCCTCTCTCCATGGATATCTAAATGACTCAAAAGATAAACAAAACTATTTCCTATAATAAAAATAATAAAAGGTTTTAGCATGCTGGACTATTAACTTTCCTCATGCCCACATTCCAATGTACCTAATTGTCACAAAGATACCGGGCAGAGCTTTTGATTTGTGACAGAGGCTGGAAAATTGGCACAGAAGAGAGACATGACAATATGTTCCTGCCTCCAAGCCATTTTAAAAGTGGATGGTTGGGAGGGGGGTTGCCAATTAAAGTCTTTAAAAGACCATTAAAAAGAGAGCGGGAAGATGCTGACTGGAATTTTCCTGTTAGCAGTCAAGGCCCCCCACAGCGGTGGAGGCAAGAGGGTGGTCTCCCAGCAGCTTTGGCTGAGAGAAACTTCATCTTTATTAAAAATTACTTTGAGGCCTCCTCCATTTTGAAGAACACTCTCTCAGACACACATTTGAAGCTCTCACTTCTAACAGTATGGCCTATGTTCCCAGGAGCCTACTCACCATCCTTAATTAAATGACGAATGTGTACCCTGTCTACTAGTTGTGCAGTCTTTGAAAAATTACATTGAGTTGATATGTACTGTAATGTCGGATTAGGGAACAGCAGCAGCACCTCCAGGTGCTCTGGTTTCCTCCCACACTCCAAAAATGTGCGGGTGAGGTTGATTAACCATACTAAATTGACCCTTAGTATCAGGGTTTGAGCAGCAGAAATACCTGGGGTTACAGAAATAGGGCTTGGGAGGGATTGTATAGGCTCAATGGACTGAATGGCATCTACCTGCACTATGGAGATTCTCTGACTCTACGAGAAGTAGTCCTGAACCCAAAACAAAAACTGTTTTGTAATTGTAATTGGACAAAACGGACGACTGAAGATACATTGAAGCACCAAAGACCTTGATGTACACATTAAAACCAAAATGACTTTCCATAACCACAATGCTTTTGCTGCATCTTCCAGTTAAGGCACCATATACGCACGCACATACACTGCCTTAACGGTAAAAATACTTATTCAAGTAACATTTAATTTTCGCAAGCCCATCGTAACATAATTAGTTCTAAATTTGTTTTTCTAACATTTTGGAGGAAAGAATAAGCCAGCACCATGTTTCCAAGTTATTGCAATTCTACTCAGAGGTAGCCTAGCTATTGAATGTAAGGAGATTTCTGGAGGATGCCTCAAACGGCTGTCACGCACCCAGAACACTCGTAACTTGAATCAGCTGAATTTGGAACTTGGGAACTTTCAAAACCAATCCCAGGGTGCCCCTGATCTATTTACATGTGTTTTAGATGATGATTCATTTTTTGGGCTATCTATACTTGGAAGTTTTTGCATGGAGCTTTTCCCATCTGCCACTGGAAAGCCAAAGCTCGTTATCCCATCTTTTCAAGTGTATTTTGTGCTAACAAGATATTCTTTTTCTAAAGCCACCTGTGGAAGAGAGGGTCAACTGAATACCCTTTGGATTCTTCACTTACTACTGAACACATGTTCATAACAATTTTAAAAGATATAACCTGAGGTGTAAGCAACCCCAATATTAAATGATCTGATCTCGTGTGTGTCTGCTTCTACAGGTTGTTTGCATTCAGGTTACCTGTATCTGTAAATATTGTACATCATTTTATTAGTTTGTGTACGGTTATTCTGACCCTGTTTTAATATCACTGCACAAACATATACAACTTGTTCCTGTTAATTCCTTCCAATCGATTGAATGGTACAGCATGCTGTAACACTGTACACATTTGTCTGGGCCAAACGTCCAACTTTACGAGGGAAGATCATTAAATACCCTACAGTGCAGAAAGAGGCCATTTGGCCCATCGAGTCTGCACTGACCACAATCTCACCCAGGCCCTACCCTCACATCCTACATATTTACCCACTAATCCTCTAACCTACACATCTCAGGACACTAAGGGGCAATTTAGCATGGCCAATCAACCTAACCCACACATCTTTGGACTGTGGGAGGAAACTGGAGCACCCGGAGGAAACCCACACAGACATGAGGAGAATGTGCAAACTCCACACAGACAATGACCCAAGACGAGAATCGAACCCAGTTCCCTGGAGCTGTAAAGCAGTAGTGCTAACCACTGTGCTACCGTGCTGTGCCACAAGAGGTAATGGACAGTTTTTTTCTCCATCCTGGTTGCCATCAAGTTGTCAGCATTTTTCTATCTATACAGATGATGGATATGCAGCAAATGAAACCCATTAGGATACTGAAAATCTTTGGGAAGGTGAGTGTCTTCCATCCTGCAAATGTTTTGAGCCAACCAGGTTGTCTCCGCATGATGAGTACCAACATAATGTGGGAAATATGCCTTTGTCGGGACTGCCAGCTTTGTGGTTCTTTTCCTTTTATCAGTAGCCCAGAAAGTGGCACGAACAGTGAGGCTGAAAAATTATTGAGTTTCCTTTCTTGATAGCTGTCAATGGGGTCCATGTGTCACAGCCAGACTACAAGATTGTATGGTTGTAATATCCTCTATATTGAGGGAGTTTAAGCAACCGCTATTTTCTGTCCTTAGGCAGTGTGGCACCCAGCTCCTGCAAGCAGGTGACCCATTTTATTTGGCAAATTCTGAACCCTTCAGGACCAAAGCCATCACTGGCTCTACAGATTCAAAATTGTCCTTGTAAGCCCCTCTACAATGTAATACAAAACTGTTTCACAGTTCTATCCCATTTTCTTTTCTTGCAATTTTAGAAAACAATTAATTGCTAAATTTTTATGTTACTTTTGTAGACTTTCTTGCCTCATGCACTACTGTTTGGTCAGAAATAACAGCCCAATTTAAAGGTTTACTGGCAAGTGTGACATGAAGGCCCTAAACTTGCTTTATATATCCTCTCTTGCAACATCAGGATATCCTTTCAGTCAGTGAAGTATCTTTGAAGTCTAGTCCTTGCTTTAATGCAGCAGCCAATTTTAACACACCAATCTGCCACAAACAGCGTTGTGACAAAGACCAATCTATTTCTTTGAATGATGTTCACCGAAGGATAAGTATTAGCTAGCACTATTCTTGGTCATCTTTAGTTTAATGCTATGGGATTTTCTGTTTACATCTGCAAGGGAAGATGGGGCCTCAGTTTACCACCTCATCTGAAAGATAGTACCCATGACGTTACAGCTCTCCCTCAGCGCTTCATTGGAGTATCAACCTAGATTTTGTTTCTCAAGTTGTGGACCCACACCTTTCTGATTTTGGGTGAACCACTGGATCAGGTGCATAAGAGGAAGAACAGACAGAGACCTGTCCCTTACTACCCTATGGCAGAAAATCTTTATTCGGAAAATAGCTGGCATGGAGCCCAGAATTTAGTTACCATTTTCTTTGAGCCAATTAATGACAGAAAGTGGGTCAAGCAACACAATGTTAAAACATTAGCCTTGTTTTCAAGTCCTTCCATGGGTAAACCTTTCTCCATCTCTGTAACCTCCCCCAGCCTCATAAGTCTCCATCATACCTGCACTCATACGATTCTGATCTCGAGAATCCAATTTTAATTGCTTCACCATTTGTGGCCATGCCTGCAGCAGCTTTGACCCTAAGCTTTGGAATTCCCACCCTAAACCTCCTCCCTTCCCACCTTGCTTTCTTCCTTTAAGATGTTTCTAAAATGCTACCTCTAATGAAGAAGCTTTCAGCCATTTTCCCTAATGCTGTCTTATGTCATTCAGTGTCTGATTAAGCAACAGTGGACCATCTTCAGAATTTTTATGTTGGAAGTATGTTATGCTTAAAGTACTATATTAATACAAGTTACTGTTGACTGTCTGAAGACAATCAGGCATGGGCGAGTGGTGGCCATTCTTCCTGTAGTCCTATCTAAATCTCCCAATCCTTCATGCATCTTGTTTCTCCTTCCTAATGTCACATCACTGTTTCAATCCCCCTGCAAAATTATTTTAAATATTTCCCCTCAACCTTAATAAACTGTCCCATGGAGACATTGGTATCAATCCTACTGAGATACAGCCCATCCAACCTGTGTATATCAAATCTTCCCAGAACCTGTCTCCTTCCTAGCTCCCTAAATAATGGCTAAAGGATTTCATCCTTCTTTCTGTTCAAATTGTAGGTGCCAAAATGGACTCTGACCTCTGGTACTTCCCTCAGAATGTGCTGCAACTGTTCAGTGATAGCCTGGACCCTGGCATCAGGAGAGCAATACACCATCCTGGAACCAGGTCTTTGACCACAGAAACACTTGATTGACCCCCTAACCATAAAACCCCTCTTCACTATTGCTTTCCCAATCTTTCTCCTCCCTCTCCCTGTAAAGCTGTGCAACACCAATGTTTGATTCTTCATTAACAATGCTGACCAACTTTTGCATGCCTTCTTGTGCTATTTTGACTGCCAAGCACCCAAGAATATTAACACAAGATGCTTGATGCAGTCAGGTGTGAACTATTTTGAGAGCGGGCTTCAAACAGGCATTATGCCCCTTATCTGCATTTAAGCAAGTAAAGGTCCCAGGAGCCTGTGTAGAATTCAGAAATAGCAAGCCAGGCATTTTGTGTGTGAAATGAGAATCCATATGCTGCCCACAATATCAAGCTCTGGAGTGACTGTTTTGCATTTGGAAGTGGACACACTGCTATTGAACTTCATTGTCCTGTGTCTTTCAATATTATTGCAGCACCTGGCATCATGAGGAATAGGAACTAAGTTAGCCCTTAAGTCGACAATTGTAGAACAGGAAAAGTACTGTCTGCTGGTGTGGTGAGGGTGATTGGAAACAGGTTTTGCACCTTGCAATGCCATGAGTTGAATTATTTTTTACTACCTCATGCTCCAAACTGTGGCAGTGCATTTACATCTTTGAAATACTAATAATCTTTCAAATGCCTAGAGCTCAGCAAAATCATTTTGTGGATCCCCCAACAAAATTTCTCTCCCTCTCTCATAAGAAATGCCATTCTCTACCTGGTGATACCAGAGTTTGCTGGACTAAGACTGAGATCTCACTCACAAAAGGGAGCTTCAGAAGTTTAAACCCGTCTTCAAACATGCAGTGGCAGCACTTGGATGTTCTTCAGTCATAACAAAATCCATCAACAATGACACAATGCAAGCATATACTACAAGCCAGCCACTATTTATTCTGCAGGGATGGGTGTAATATTACATTATTGGTGCGACAGGTTCTAGCACAATGACCAAGATTCTCCGTAAAGGAGCATACTTTTGCTTTACGTCTTCATATAGCCTGTTGTTTTTTGGATGATAGGAGTGTTCTTCATGCAAATGCCCATACAATGAGAGGCTTTATAATCAGTGAACGTGTACAAGGATTTATTTATTTTTCTTCAACACGAGCAAAGGAGGCTCACATTTTAAGCAATCGCAAAACAGGCTATTCTATATACCATCAAAGTGCTCCTGGTGACCGAGTGCTTTGGCCTTTGTGTCACTGCAAAGACAAACCCGCCCTATAATGGCTGAGCATTCATTAAAAAACATATTGCTTTTGTTATCTGTCTGGATTTTTTTCTTATGAGTACACATTAGACCGATGAGCAGAGGCTGCTCCTTATCCCAGCATCAAAATGAGTTGATTACAGAAGACAAGCGGAACTGATTAGAACATGTCACAGAAGGCAATACCTACTCACTTAGGCGAAGGAGTTTAATAGAACATTTAAAATATGTTCACTATGAAGTACAAGGACACAAAGAATAGATTGTGCACTTTGATTGTGGTCACTAGCATCCGGTCTTAAAATGCAGTCTTCGGTGAACTACAAGATTAGCTTTAATGACAGCTCAACATGTAAAAGTGATGAGTAACTGCTCAATATAGAGGCATAAACCTTCCAGGTTTAAGCCCCATTCTGTTTCGGGTCAACTGATTTCAACCAAGGGATTATACATGGATTCAGCAAATGTAGGTTAGGAGAGGAAAGTCAACTTAATTTCATAACTTCCGATTACTATACACTGGTCCCTGCTGCAACTGATGGACATGGTGTCAGTTGATGTCCGCAATGCGATACCTGCCACAGTTAAATAATTTGCTGAAGGTCGGATCTCGTGTCCTCATAGGTGAGGCAACTTGGCTCTTATGGAACCCATGACCCAGTAAAGAGTCAAACGTTGAGCAGCAGAGGTGAGGAAATAAATTAGTGACAAAAAAAATAAAGAAAAGCAGGGAAAATACTGATCACAAAATGATGACCTTCTCAAAGCCATAGTAGGAAAAAAAAATGGATGAATGGTCTTATTGTCCTCTGATGTTTAAATAAAATTGCATGTTTCCATCATATATCCATGAAAAAAAAATTTTCTAGCACCAACTGTCTGATTTGTGACATTAACCACTTTTAATAGAAATGATCCTCGAATAGAATTCCAAGCTTAGCCCAAAACACAGGAACACTTAGTCAGAGAGAAACTGGACTGGCTGAAAGCCACTTTATATCCAACAAAACAACTAAATGAAAGAAATGGTTTGGCCAGTATTAGCAGAATCTGGGTTTTCCAACTATAAATTGCATAGATTCTAATCCCAGTTTTAAACGGCAATCAGGGTAATTTACCTCGCTGACCAAATTCTGTGCTGCAGCACTAGGTGGAGCACTACATATAAGTAGATACCAATCTTTCAGAAAAGAAAAAAAACTGCCATAATTTGTCTTGGCCTGAAAGGGAGTCATCTCCTTTAACCTATCATAGAGTTGTATCAACAGTAGCTGTGGAGAGACGAAGCGATGTACGGCCCATATTGTTTCAGACTTGACAGGTCAAAAGAGGAACTGTACTGGGAGCCAAGAAGGTGGAGAAAGCAAGCTTAGAAGAGAGTAAAAACATATTCAACGATAACTTGCAATTTCCTAACACCTTTAGTAGATAATTGTACATTTAAAAAAAAGGGAGAAAGGAATGGATACCAAGCTATTGCAAAAGTATCACACCACTGAATACTTGAATGGGAAGGTGGGTGTTGGCAAGATATCTCAAAGGTTGGCAAGTAGAAGGGGCAAAGAGGTGGAGGGAAGAAAATACAATGAGCAGCTTAAGGTCAGCTGAAGGCTCTGTTACTCTGTCACCAGTGGTGGGGTGAAGAAAGTGGGGATGCAGGAATTGGAGGAAAAAGTGTGCTGGAGAGGACATGTGGCTGGAGGAGGCTGGATGAAGCCATGGAGAGATTTAAAGACAAGGAAAAAGATCATAAATAGAACAATGTGGTGGGACAGTACCCACTGTAAATCATCTGGGGGTGTAATATGCAGGATTTAGTTTGACCAAGGATACTGGCAGCTTTGGACACAAACAGGAGAGAAGTGTTTAGAAAGAAGTAAAGCAAGGCAAAAAACCTGGAAAATATGCACAAGGAAGACCCAAGATGGCATGGATGGATAATATCAGTGGACTGACCTCTCTCTGGGACAGGCAGCGAGGGTAGCAGAGAATTTAGACCAGTGGAGGAAGATTGTTCGTAATGCAGCCAACTCCCAGAACAAAGATGAAAAACTAGAGAAGACAGGCAGCTAAAACTTGGATATGTGGAATTTATGGAGGGTGAAGGATTGGAGGCTGGAAAAGGACAGAATTGGTGAAAATTAGTCGACAAATTACAAATAGGGACTTTTGAGAAATATTGGTCTGGAAAAGGATAATTATGGCATGTTTGTAGAATTGAGAAGAAATTAAAGCTACAGATGGATTGGTAGTTGGAAAGACCAAATGGGTCAGGTATGCGTTTTTTTTTTAAAAGGTGGATTTGTATTATTGTCATTCCCATCTTTGCTCTTTTAAGTTGAGAGTCAGCCACATTGCTGTGCATCTGGAGTCACATGGCCTAGACCAGGTATGTATAGCAGAGTTCCTCCACTAAAGGACATCAGCGAAGCAGATGGGTGTTTACAACAATTGACAATGGTTTCACTCCAGATTTTTTTTATTGCATTCAATTTTCTGCTGTGGCAGGATTCGGACCTGATTCCCCAGAGCAGTACCCTGAGTCTCTGGATTACTAGTCCAGTGACAATACCACTATGTTACTGTCAGCTGCGTAAGTTACCTTTCCTTGGCTCCCTCCATCCTTTACTGAAAACCTTTGATAGATGCACCTTCTCATGTTCCACGTTAACTTCATCAGCAACTTGTTTTCCTTCCTTGTTCATTTGCAATGCTGAGCAGCTCTTCATATCCAGTGATTAAAACATTCACCCAAAATCTTCTGGTTCTGTCTCCCTCGACTTTGCAGATTGGATTTTTGTTTTTGGGTTATAACCCTGACATCAGGCAAATTTCTGGGACCCAACTCAATGTCACACTGATGTCAGACACACAATGTGGGATAGCTAATCCGTGGCCAGGGGACACATTTGCTGTCCAATTCAAGACCCAATGTCACATGCAGACAAGAGAGATGGTGCTTCACAAGGGAGGCCAGTGGGTGAAGCTGTTGGCTGATGGCCATGACAGTGGTAGGGTATGTCCCTGGTAGGATAGAGTGCTGTCCCTCCACATCCCAATCCCCTGACCTCAGTCTACTGCCAGGAGTCTGCCTCCATCTCCTAGCTTTGTTTCAGCCTCAGGGAGGGGCTTTCAAACCAACCAATTTCCAGTTGACTTCTACTAAATGATTTAAATAGGCCATACAGTTGGCCTAATAGGTTAACTACCACTTGTGGGTACAGAGCTCTCAACCGCAGATGGTGATGAAGTTAATATGAAGCAAGAAAAGGTTACACACAATAGAGCTTTTAAATAAAAGGAAAGAGGGATGAAGAGTTGCTCTCGGAATACTGTTAAATATATACTTTTAACGTAACTCAAATCTTAAGTAAAGGTTTGTGCAAGATGTTTAAAGGAAGTTGCAGTGCTATTACAACATTGGGGTATTAATCAACTGCTAGAAAACATCATTTCAAAAGTCTCAATTCAAAACTTGTGGTGGTGGTGGATAAAAACCACAGGTCAATCTTCTGTTTTAAATGCTTTTTAAAAATATATAGCTACCATTATTACAACATTCTCTATAGCCAGCCTTCGGTTCATATTTATTTAAGTGCACTATCCAATCTAAATTAGCCAAGCTGACCACCAATTTATCTGTACACAAAATTAAGTAAATGTATTGAACGAGTTGGCAGTGATGCAAAAATAAAATACATCTCTTGGGGATTAGAGCGATTTTAAAAAAAGAGGCAACTATAAAATAAATGTGAGCCTGGCCACTACCTGAAGAACAATTTTTTAACAAGTTGACCAGTGGCAAGTTGTGACTGACTCACTGTCATCCTTAGGCATAGATATAGTGTTACATCATAAAGACTTCCTTGATGTATTTGGTAGTAACTTTTGTGTGCATTGGGAGAGAGCCATCAGTGGAGAGGAGCACTTTTCCACTTCAGGCACAAGTGTCAAATCAAGCACCCCCAGGTCAGGTGTAGATTAAAGGTCTCTCTATTCTTTGTGACAATGAGCCTTCACTCCAAGCTCAAAAGAGCACTCCCAACTCCACAAACATTAATTTATTTACTGCTCATAAGAGCCAACTTTATTTTAACCGTTAACTTTGGCTATGAATACCAATTTATGCCAAATTACACTTAGTTTTGTGCTGCAGACTCACAGTCACAAGCAATTGGGTTGACACTGCCAAAGTTAATTTTGGATTGGGGCAGAAAAGGCGACTATCGTTCCAAATGAAACATAGTTCCAAGGTAACAAGTTAACCAGAGGGCTGACTATGCTAAAAACTATATGAAGCTACATTAAAGACCTTGTGAAACAGTGTGATGGAGCTCAGACATTTAGGTATCTAAATCTGAACACATCAGAAATAGGAATAAAGTTAAAAGAGTGGAGTTTAATCACTCAATGTAGCAAATGCAGATTCTTTCTTCAATCACATTTGCCCGAGCATGTCCTATTTTAAATTCATTCAATATAGAAGTAAAAGCAACCAATAAGGTTAAGACATTCAACATTATGATTAGGAAATTCCTCCACAACTAACATCCAGACTGTTTGAATGCAGCTTGAGTTTAAATGACTTGTGAGCTATTAGGGAAATTTATGTATTTATTGATTAAACAAGACAATCAAGAGATAATTTTCTCACATTGTATTCTTGATAAGGAAAGCATTATCAAAAGCTCTGATGTATGTAATGCATAAATTTTAACCATAAAAATAGTTAAAAATTATTTGCTGTAAGCACTATAAATTCTGATACATACGTCTGGCAAATGAGGCTTCCGACTAGGAATGGGAAGTTGGAAAACAATACCTACAGTCTGAATCTTAGAAAAGTTATGTTGTGTAAGTATTTATCCCTAGCTTTATTGAATGTGTGACATTTTGTCTAACTGTTACATTGGTGGAATCTTATCACTGTTTACACTGGCGGGATTTTCCCATCCCACTCCAGTGATGGGAAATTTGGCTGACTGCCAAATTCTCCGACCTTGCTGCAGTGGGAGAGTGGCATGAGCCCATTGCTTCTTCTAGGCATTAAAGATCTCCTGGCTCCATTAAAAAAAGACCATGGAGTTATCCCAATATCATAGCCGACATTTTTCCCTCAACTGAAGTTAGTCAGAAAACCAATCAGCTCACCATTCACCTCATTGATATTTCTGGGATACAACAGATGCCATGTTTGCTTCCGTAACAAGAGTCATCGCATTTTAAAAACAATTAGTTGTGTGAAGGGATAAGGCATTATATAAATATAATTATCATCTATTATTAAATCACAAGTTAGTTCATAAATTGTGTAGTCCACTTGAAATTAGCGTGCCACACCCCCAAAGTGTGAGTCTTTGCAGTTCTCTCGTATATGCTCACCCATTGACTCAGTGACAGTCCCTCCATATTTCAGTTTGTAACATTTACTCTGCATATTTTACCAAAAAAATTATAATTAAAAAGAATTCATTCTTCCCAGAGGTGTACCATTTGCCTATTTACTGGATTCCCTATAATTAGTTATCAATTAGGAGGACATAATGCAATTTAAAATTAGTAAAGGGAACTTTCAATAGGTGTACAATTGTTTTTAGGCCTTCCCTAGTCCTCAGAAAAAAACACAGTTTTGAATGCAGATGTTAAATTCAAAGACCTTCACAGCAATATGAAAAATTGGGTACTTCTTTATAATCCCCTGAACAAAATATTGACTTAAAAAATGAGTCCACTCACAATCATTTTTGTACCAATGACTTCAGAACTCTACTTGTAAAATACTTATTTTAAACGGGCCCACAATTTGTTTTGTTAACAAAAAAACAGGAGATTGTAATGTCTGGGTGACATATGCTGATGGCAGCGGATGAGGGACAAGAATGTAAACAGGCCTCTACCACCTCCTCCTCTTCTGAGCAATGTTCCAAGACCACCTGCGAATGGGACATTCCCAAAGGAACACTTGCCCAAAAGAGCTAACTTCACGGATAAATAACGATGTTTTGGTTCTGATATTATTTCTGCCCACAGAATTTACATTATGATCATATGAGGCAATTTGGTTAAATATTCTGATGGGCAAAGTATACAGAAAAGATGAGTTATTGAATGATTATTCTGTATTAAGATACCACAGTGGAATACACAAGAAGTTATAGCATGGAAATAGATCCTTTGACCCAAAAACTTCACACTGGTTTTTATCCTGAACGTAATCAAAAAGTTCTAATTTTATTGAGCTACTCTGTTCCCATAATCCTTTTCAAGTCTAATATTGGATATTGGCATGAGTTTCTGCCTCAACCATTGACTCTGGAAGGAAATTCCAGAGCCTCAGATCTCTTTGTGTGTCCTCGGATCCAAATCTTTTAAGACTCAATCTTGCGCCTATGACCCTGCAATTAAAATGCATAATTTTAAACACTTCTATTATATCACCCTGTAATTTGTTGCTTGAAGGAAAAAGAAACCCATCCCTTTAAATCTTTTTTGGTATTTGTATTTCCTAATTGCAGCAGATGTGTTTTACCTTTCCTAAAGCTTCAATATCCTTCTTGTAACGGGGAGCTGAACACTGTACCAGTACACTGAGGTCTTAAGGTTTTATACTGGCTCATTTTTATCTATTGCTTATAATACATGAAGATAATATCTAGAATTCTATAATCATTTTAAAGATATTACCTTAAAAGTTCTGTAAAACCTACAACTCCATCCCTGTCCACAAACTCTCCCATGGCGTTGAGCCGACGCACTAACTCTTTCTTATTCCTCGCATCAGATTTCAGTCTATGACACTAATAGTGAAGCTTTAGCATATTAAATTTACACTTCCAGCCATTAAACTATAACGAGAAGAATTGTGGTCACTGGCCACCATTCACTTCCATCATTGGTGAGCTTTTCATAGACTGAGATTAATGCATGACAAACTAACTTGCAAATTTCCTCATATACCACTAAACACGAGTGCATCATCCTTGCTCATGTCTTATGATGTATCCAGAGAGGAGATGCTCTCCTGCTTACACTTGAACATGCTAAATGGAAACCTTCTGCCACATTTCACTGGCAGAGATTTCACACATAAATACACAGAGTGAGAATAAAATCAACTGGTTGGGTAGGACATTTCCCAAAAAAGAATGACAAGGAAAATATAAGAAAGAGAATGTGTATGCATGTGTGAGAGCACAGGAACTGATGGGAAGGTGCAAGAATGGGAAATATTGTGGGTGGAATTTTCCAAAAAAAATGGCAAAGTGTCAGGTTCTGACTGAGAGCCAGTGTGTTTCTCAGAAACACGCAGATTTTCTCTCCAGATCTTCTGACACTTCTAACAAGGAAAAGCAGTGAAGGGTGTGTTTTGTGCCATCGTATCCAAGTGATGAACCTAAAGATGCTAGCAAGCTGGCTCCACAGAGATTAAAGGACGTACCAACCTCAAAATGAAGAGGCAGGCAGCCCACCCTCATGGACATCGGGACCACTCATAAACAAAGACAAGACTCCCAACCCTCTACTCAAGAAGGCCAACCTCCCCCTGCCACTGAAGGTTGGGGTCACCCACCCCCAAACCATGCAGGCATCATGGTGATCCACCATGCCCCCCATCCATGCCAGCATCCCACTCCGCCCAGTTGCTGGCTGGATGCCGGGGACAGTGTCAGGGCTCAGCCCAGTCATGTCCATGATTACCCGGGAGCTACACTGGCCTCCATGCTCCCAGCTGCAGAGCAGTAGTGATTCCCACCAGAGTGACGTCAATTCCAGTGACTGAGAAAATTGGACATTCCTGGGAGAGATGGGGTTAAGCCATTTAATTAGATGTCAATTAATTTAAATTCATTCAAATCAGATTCATATCCTTGCTGGGCATGAAGCTGACTACACCATCATGGGGGGAGGTGGTGGTAGTGGGGGGAGAAGATCTCATTCTGAGATAGCTCCAGAGCAAATCCCGCTAGGCCCCTGGTGAAGGTTTCCAGCCATAACAGGATTTGTGCTTGTGGCAGATGGTTCAGGAAAATCCCCCATGTGTGGGAGTCTTCTGTCTCTATCTGCTACTTCCCTATCTCAGGAGTGAATGATTGTTGTTTGAGGTATCACTGTAGGCTGATGCTAAGCAACGTTTTGCACCTATTTGTCTATGATTAAATAAAATATATGCTTTACATCTTACATGAACCCATGGTTAGCTTCTTTAATATGCAAATAATAAATCTGAAGATATATTTCAGCCATAACTTTGTTTTCATATCTGTGCTTCAAGCTCTGCTTCATCACTGCACATCTCTTTTCATAACATCTGTTTGTCATTAGCCAGGGATAGACTTTTCCAAACAAATTCCTCCTCCATTAAAAAAAAATTGTAATTCTGACCTGCAGTTCTAGTTCTACTGAACCAACAGACTTCACTTGGGAGAATAAAAAGCACTATGAATGTTGAAGTTTAACAGGCTTGTCCCCACTGCGAAAGCACCAGATCACTGACGAATTCAGAATGAGCTAAATTCAATTTTTCTATGATATAGCATCAGATTTACTGCCGATCAAAAGAATTTCTTCAAATCATTTCTGCAGAAACCAGAACCACTTCAAAAAAATTTTAAAAAAGGTTTTGTAACCCAATGCACAACAAAGTTCTAGAGCAGCAAATTCAACGTGTCCTTTCAGAACATTTTTCAAAAAAATATATTTTTTAATCCCCCATGGATAAACATTTATCCTTTAAGTCATAGGGATAAAGATTTTAATGGCATCTTGCTTTAAGATTCAAAATAAATAAGGCAAAGATGAGTTCCCATCTTCTTAGAACTAAATTACTGAGATTAAAAATATGTAAACACAAAATGATGTATTCCATTTGCATATTACATTTCACTCTTAAAAGTTGATATTGAAGATTAAGCGACAGCATTTAATCCTCGCTATCCTAATCCCTAAAATTACAAAGACAGACATAAGTGCATGTCTGCTGCAGTAAATTACCTTGAAATAAAGCAAATTCAGGATGAAAAGAGAAGCATATTTATATTACAGTGATTTAAAAATCTGTTGCCTAAACACATTTTCCTCCAACATTAACTAAAGTATACTGTGGCCAAGAAGCCAGTTTCTTCTACAAATAAGCAGCTATACTTTCAAACAAATTCCCAAGCCTAGAATAACACTAATATTCTTGAATCTGTTCATGTTTGTGATCAAGAAACTCAATAATCTTTGAGTTGATTTCTTCCCAGTTGCTGCCTCACCCAGCCCCCGCTTCTGCTGGAGTTGGCAAGACTACTTCCAATAAGATGTCTGAGATATTCTATTATCCTATTTGGAAAATTTAGTATGGAAGTGGCCTGGGTTTTGGTATCATAAATTAATAGTTGAGTAATTTTACAGACTGTTGCGATACAGTTTGCAATGACGAACAAAATGGTGGGTGACTATTTTGAAAAGCCTGCTCTCGATCATTATTGATAGCATTGGCTGGCCTCCCAATTTGTCTTTAAGTAGTGAGGTGTGACTGGATTTTAAAATAATTGCAACTCCTCTACGTATTTTTATTCTCCTGCAACATCCACAGTTACCGAAAGTTTCTTATTTAGCAACAGAAAAAAGCACCTATGTAACCATTCAGTAATTTGGCTTTTGTGTTGTCTCACCCAAAGTAACAAGGCACAAAAATGTTTTATTGATTCAAAGCATTTGGAGGGAAAAATAAACAGAATATAAGAGTATAATATGTTTATTTTTCTGGAGTATTATCAAGATCTCTATAACAACAATTACCTTTACTTTTAAAGCAACAAGAAGATTCTTCATCACATATTTTTTTCTAAGGCGAACACCTCTTAAATGTCGACAGTAACCCATATATATTGAAGGGACAAAACAGTTCTTAAGCAATTCCAGTCAAACCTAGTCATGCAGTCTCACATATGCAATTATAAAAGCAGACTAATGAAGGCTGCACAAATTGCAATTAATTTTCATTTTAAAGATATCATTCCAGACTAATCAACTGCCTATCAAATGTCCATGTGAATTACACTGTACAAAAGAAAAATCATTAGCTAGGATCCACAGGCACAACTTCACATACATATAAATAAAGGAATGTTTGATTGGGGAATGCACCTAACCCAACAAATTTCAAATGATTGCAAAAGAAAATAAACTATCCCTGTTTTCGATTTTATACTCACAATTACGTTAGATGAAATTTAAGCTCATTCAAAACAGCTAGCTACTTCTTTACCTTTGTATGCTACAAGTCCATATTTGATTTCTCAAAATCTGGAATTCACATTTGAAAGCTGGAATTTTTATGCCCAGAAGTTGTCGATACATATACCAAATACTTATTTTCTACGTAACACGATTGTTTTTTCTTCTCTGGTGCCCATAGACAGTAATGTTAAAGATTTACAAAAAAAATCTACATTATTACCATACATTTTGTTTAAGCAGCATTTGCTGGTAACTTGAATATTTTTGCAAGTAATAGACTTGGATGAATTTCATGCAACAATGAATGATGAGACTTATAATAAATAATTATATCACACTAAAAACTTTCAAATGCAATCCTGTTTAGAGTATAATATCATAGAGTTGGTATGAGTAGGGTAACCATATCCAGCATTTGCCTGTTCTTAATGACTCAAAGAACATTAAGGGAAGCAGAAACACAGAAACTCCTTTGTGAAGCAACTTTCATGTCGGCTCAGTGTGATTGGCATGTCCAGAACTCTTTTTTGGACTACTATATATTGGCGTTATCATCATTACAATGGTTTGGAAGTGAGATTGCATACCAAGGTTCACTCAACTCACTCGTGCCCACTTTGAAGATTAGAGTATTTTGTTTTCTTTGATTCCATTCAAAGAAAATGCAAAAATCAACAGTGGCTTTAACCAGATAAAAACCTAAAGTTCATTTATTAGTGTGACAAGTAGGCTTACATTAATACTGCAATGAAGTTACTGTGGAAATCCCCTACTGGCATCTGTTTGGGTGCACTGACGGAGAATTTAGCATGGCCAATGCATCTAACCAGCACATCTTTCGGACTGTGGGAGGAAACCAAAGCACCCGAGGAAACTCATGCAGACACAGGGAGGATGTACAGACACCCCACAGACAGTGACTCAATCTGGGAATCGAACCACGGTCCCTACATATAACATAAGGGAAGTTTCTTCCTTTATACTTGTGGGGCGAACGATATATTGATCTTGTTTGACTACAGCTATTCAAACTACTTCTTAATCACCTTCCCTGGATAACCTAATAACATCTCAGCACAACATCCCACATTGCTCTACTTTGAACCTCTTAAACTGAGATTGTGGTATACCTTAGCAAGAGTGGCTTAACAGTTTCAACCTATTGATAATGCTCGACACAGGGTGAGAAGAGTTAACTAATCTACATAAACTGAAATTCATCAAGATTATCCCAAGCAGACAGTTCTTTCAGGTCCATTTCATAGCATTAGGGATTACTGCAGACAATCTAATCCTACTGAACCCGAGGGAGGGAAGTAACTTGCAGTTGAAATCCTGACTGATACAAACAAGAAGGTTAAATGGGTGCCTTGGTCTGGGATCAAATGTCACAGTCACTACTTGCCTACTCAAAAAAAAACTAAAGTTCAGAATCAATTAGGGTACATTATTATGCCTTTCCTTCTGGTCTTATATAATATTTATGTGTAATGGACAGTACAAAAGATGCAGCAAGTTCTGCAATCAACTTTGCAACTGTTTGAAGAATCGTTAATGATTTGAAAACTTCATGAGCAAAGTTTATTAATAGTGTTGACAAAGTACCAAGTACAAAGAATGGATTTATTTTTGTTGACTATCAATACTTTTGCTATGTTGACATTGTTCATGCACAAGGTAAAAAAGAATTATTTAGAAGCAACCATCAAATCTTAGTCAGAGGAAAAAAATGCAATTAAGAATGGCCTATTTAGAAGGATACCAGTAAGTCCACTGGGACAATGTTAATTTGGACATTGCATAGCATTGTGGGTTTTATACTGTAAAGTCATGGTCAGCATGTAAAAAGCAAAAAGGCAAATCTATCCTGACGCTGGACAGGCTTTTCCCTCTGGGGTGGTAGTCAGAGGTCAAAACTATTGCCGGGTTCTGAACCAACCCATGGGAGGAAGCAGTCACCAGCCTCTATTTTCACAGGGAAGTCCTCTCAATTATCCAGGAGATGACTTGACATTCAATTAAGGATGGTAAACAGGCTGTTGGAGCCGAATGGCTAGAGGCCTTGTAGCTTTGTAAGGTGCACTAGGCTACAGTAGAAGGTAAGGTGAGGAAAAAGGTGTTTCAAAATGGAGGCACCGATCTCCAGATTCTTAAAAATTGAATTACAAAAAGCTTTTGAAGTCAAACCACCACTTCTGAAGGGAAGCCCCTCTCCAACAGGGCAATGGGCTACCCTGGCAGGGAGATACTCTAGGCTTGCTTGGACAGCTGACACCCTGGCTTGCAGCCATGAAGCCATCTCCACATACACGACCTGGAGGAATCTGAAGGCTGATTGGAAAATCCTAGAAGGGTATTCCTGCTGATCCCCATCACAGCCTTGTGAAAATGGCCCAGAGACTGGATGGCAACAGGGAACTGGCATTCTGGCCAACTTTTATTCCGGATACTTTTAGCTTCTGTCCACCTCTGTTCATAGTCCTGTCGGGGCTTAAAATCCTGCCTATTGTTTCAGTTTTCTTGTCACTCACACAATGTGCTCATTTCCTTTATGGTTACAGAGATTAACGCTGAATTAAAAACCCCATGGTTGACCTTCTGGCTACTGAAGTTAACAGAACACCCTCCCTACTATCGTTAACCTGTTTTAAAGCTCAGAAAATTACAGCAGCTACTGCAGTCCTTTGTTCCCAGCAGGAAGGTTTCCTCCGTGGTCTGGGAGAGGCAGGGTGGGGTGCTTAATGCCCCATGCTCCTTTTAATGTCTGTCATTTGAAACAGATTTTATAGTTCGTACACATAGACAAGTGGTGTGACCTGTCCAGCGAGTGTGACCTCCAGGTAGGAAAAAAAAATCACATCTGGTTATTAATATCAGGCAGCATCAAATGTAATCTTCAAATGCATCGAAGGAAGAGACAGCGATTATAGGGTATGCACTGAATTTCAATCAGCAAGCAGCCTAGACTAAGAGTTTGCCTGGAATTGGTGAAATGACCATCTTGTAGCCATGTGGGATAAAGAAAAACAGTAGAGGGACAGATTAATGAAATGGCTAATGTAAATCTTTTTTTCATTCTGCTACCCATTCTACATTTATCTGTCCTAATACAACTATTATTTCACATTAGCCCCCTTGTAGATCTTACATTGTCATTAATTTGAAGAGGAAGTGAAAACTGATATATTCAGAGGGAGCTTTGATGAGCATAATAGGATGATAACAATTGAGATGATCTGCATTTCACAAACTGCATTCAACTGACGTGTTTTGTGATGGAAAGCTACAATTTTTTTTCTAAGGGGACTTGTATTGAACTAGTGATGTGATTTTGGCATTATTAATTACAGTTTTACAGGGGTCACAATATCTGGCTCTAATTGCCAAATTGATAAGAATTTTAATTGAAACCTTTAAAAATGACTAAAACTACATTCAGATTACTCTCACATCTGGATGCAACACAAAATACTAAACACATCAACAAGTTTAAGCTTCAGCATGTACAAATATACACACACACAATTTCCAATTTTGCAATGCACAATGACTTTTATGCAAATATGTTAACCACAATTTCTTGACCCTGTAGCAATCACGTTGAGACAATGACTGTTCAATAATTGGAATTTTCTGTACGTCAGATATTTGATTTAAATTAAAAAGTTGATGCTAGTTTATTCAAATGAAAATAATATGACTTCAGTGTTAATAACATGCCACTCAGCACCTCAACAGCTTCTACTAAGTTGCAGGGAATAGATATAGCCATAGTTTGCACTCTTAGCTTGCTCTCAAATCCATTTCCTCAACCATCCTATATGCAAGACCAAGCAATAGTGCTATCATCCATAAAATGGATAATGAGAGCACCGTGCTAGGCTCCCTCAGGATTCTGCTTCCTAAAAGTCACCCGAGGACCAGATCTGACTTGTGTCCCTTGCTAACGATAAAGGCAAGCAATTCATATCGGCCCAACTGACAGTCCGACTGAAATTTGCAAAGATCATTATGGAATCCGGACAGGGTATTCTGCTTCACTGATGACAGATGCAGAGAAAAGACACGGCATAATTAATCAGTTCATTGCTTCTGACGCACAACCAGAATGACAACAAACACCTCAAGTAAGAATACCAGGCAATAAGACCCAGCTGAGGAACAGGTGCTGCATGGTTTTTCCAGTACAGAATGCTCAGTAGGAAGTCAGACAGGCCAACACTGCAAATTCTTCATTTCAAATGACCCAAATAGGCACTGTAAAAGGCACAAAGGAATTGTACATTTATTCCAAAATGTGTGCCTGTACTCTCTAACCTCAGTTTTTGTTAAAATTCCAGAATTAGAACAATTACGCATTGTAACTAAATGGGACTGCATTGGTGAACAATTAACTATGAGCCTAAATTGCAGATTTAATTCAAATGTTCACTGGTGGACTTTCTGCATGCTGACAGTATTGTTTCCTCAGTTAGCATTAGTATATGGTGGCTAAGCCTGTACATGTTTGCAAGAGTGTTGCATTCATCTCTGCCAACACCTGATTCATGAATGCCATTGTTGGGGATTGAGATTTAGCCATGTAGAGCAAAACTTTACCAGCCCTCGCATGGAGGCGGCCGATAAAATAGCACGGAACATTTCCCCTGCAGCAGAACCTGATGTGGAATGGCTGCCTGGTGGCCCAAAGAGGGAGCCACTGGCAGGGGAGGTAGCCCATGTTCCTTCTCGAGGAATTTCAGTTTTCTTTTAAACCGGAAGTCTCTGAGGTTGGAAAGTCCCTACGTGCTTAAGCAGTTACCAGCTTTCCTCTCAGAGCTGCCTGTCGTATGATTGGACTGACAGCATCAGAAGTCCACTCACCACCCTTAGTTGGGCAGTGGGCCTACAGGCAATCAAGTATGTGCCCATGTATGGTAAAATTGGCAAGCTGATCCCACTGCCAGCAAGTACAAGCTCGGGACCCATTTTTCATGCGAATGTCAGGGTCTCCACACCTGCAGTAATATTTAACCATGGCCAGCTTATACAATAATGTCATCCATGGATGACTTTAGAGCAGACTCTTAACTCCATATGCAAACAAGGAAGTGAAATGCCAACTCATCTTTATCAGGTGCTAGGTTTTTTGACTTTATTTCATCTCTTTTATTGCCATTGACAAAGTAATATTAGTTCAACCAATAGTTTCATTAACTTTCATGCACCTCTCCTCTCAGCATCTTAACAAGACCCCCAGCTAAATGGGATTTGAGAGACAGAAATAGAGAAAGAAATGCTTGCATTTTCCCAAGTGTTACTTTAATACCTGTAAAACCCATTTCAACCAAACGCTGCTAAATTTTTGCCATTTAAAACAAATTGATTCTAACCAAAACTAATCTAACCTCACCCCAAAAATCTGGATGAGACAATGAGTGGAATTTGTGGGGGCCAAAGGAGCCTGCAGGATGGTGAGTGGGCCATGTATTACTGTTGAAGTTGGATATATATAATTTTTGATTGCATTTTCCAAGTTATGAACATATACAGTGGTTAAACAATTCTGTGGACTTACTGGGTGCATTCTGGAAGTTCATTTAAACTACATCCAAAGACATTTCCCTATCTACTATTCTGTGCGAGTGATTCATCTCTTGATTCTCAAAAGCCTGACAACGATTTCTAAAGCAAAAGTCAGATTGTGAGGAATACTTTCCACTTCCTGTATGAATGTAGCTTCAACAGTCAAAAAAACTCAACACCATCCAAGACAAAGTAACCCACTTCTCCAGGATCCTAACCACCATCTTAAACATTTACCCCTTCCATCACTGATGCAGAGTGACAGCAGAGTGCATCCTTAGCAATTCATCAAGACTCATATGACAGCACCTCCAAATCTGTGACCTCTACCACCTAGAAAGAGAAGAATAAGTAGACACTACCACCTGCAAGTACACTTCAAGCCATACTGGACTATATCACCATTCCTTCTGTCAATGGGTCAAAATTGTGGAATTTTCTCCCCAACTGTAGGTGTACATACACCACAGGGACTGCAGTGGTTCAAGAAGGCAGCTCACCATCACCTTCTTAAGGACACAAGGGAAGGGGATCATACGCTGACTTCATCAGCAGTGCCCACACCCTGTAGATGAATGCAAAGAAGAGTTTCTTCCTCCAAAAAGTGAATTAAGTTTGCTAGAAATGATCAATGATTTACAAATCCATTTTGTCCCTCTTTGATCAACTCAGAATTAATCCACGTATTAAGTCACTTTGTTCTCAATTATAAATTCCAATAACTTGCTCACAACCGATGTTAGTACGAACAAGTGCATATTATTCTGGTTTCCATTTCTCACATTTCTTAAATAACGGAATTGTATTTGTCATGTTCCAAATTAAAGGGAAGTTCGCAAAGCTGTAACAAGCTCTAATATTTCCTTCGTGCTCTGGTGGCCACTACTGAACAAAAGAAATAGGAGCAGGAGTAAGCCATTCCCCCCTGAAGCCTGCTCCATCATTCAACAAACTCATGATCGATCTTGTGGTCTTAATTCCACTTTTCTACTAAACCACAACCCTCACTCACCCAGCACCCACGTAAACTCTTGACTACCTTCTCAATCAAAGCCTTGCATATATTTAATGACCCAGCTTCCACTGCTCACTGGGGAAGAGAATTCCAAATGTTAACTCCCTTCAGGAGAAAATCTCCTCCTCATCCCCATTTTAAATGGGAGACAGCTTATTTTGAAACTGTACCTCCTGTTTCGAGATTCTCCCTTAAGGGGAACATCCTTTCAGCATCTGCCCTGTCAAGACCCCTCAGAATCTGAACAATGTAATTGTAACACAATGTCTTCCGAATTAGATGCTAGAGATTTAGCAGCAAATTTAGGCGCTCTATTTACCTTTGTGCAGTGCTGATGTAGGTCCCTATGAAGTTCAACTGCAGCTATCTTTGCACCATTCATAGCACATTTATCCAATCTTCCTTTACCTGCCACTTTACACCATTCTACGTATTTACATATTTGATCGAATAAGTGCTTTTTTCAACCTCTTCTCCCTACTCTACAGTTTAGAATGCCAGTTTTGCCCTTTACGTCTCCAGGCAGAAAACATATCAGTTTTGAAAGTGGGTTAGAAGGCTGTGATTGATCTACACTCATTGAAAGTAAACAGTAAGGCTTGGAATGCGATCGAGTGACTGCATGTCTCAGTGTGGGGTTCATACTCATGTGAGGTTAGCATCACTTAAAGCTGGCCTGAATCACTTAAAGCCAGCCCATACCTCTTAAAAGGGGAGGTGCATTTTGACTGCAGCACGTACCAGAAGTCATTATAGAAGAAAAACCAGTCTGACAACAGGAGTGGAGGTGGTGCAAAATGTCAGAAAGCAGACTCCCAGGTTTGCATCCCAGATGCAGCACTGGAAGACCTGATCCAGGAGTTGGCCAGAAAGCGATGTCCTGCATCATTAGTGTCACCTGCGAATTTTGACACACTACACTTGGTCCCAAACTCCAAATCATCTATGTAAATCGTAAACAATTGCAGACCCAACACTGATCCCTGAGGCACATCACTAGTCGCTGATCGCCAACCAGAAAAACACCCACTTATCCCCACTCTTTGCTTTCTGCTAGTTATCCAATTCTCTATCCATGCTAATACATTACTCGTAATACAGTGCACCTTTATCGTATGTAGCAGTCTTGTCAAATACCTTCGGGAAATCCAGATCCAAATCCACAGGTTCCCCACATGTAATTTCTCAAAGAATTCCACTAGATTAGTCAAACATGACCCGCCCTTCATAAACCCATGCTGTGTCTTACCAATGGGACAATTTATATCCAATGTCTCGCTATTTCTTCCTTGAACATAAGAAATAGGAGCAGGAGTAGGCCATTTAGCCCTTCGAGCCTGCCCCGCCATTCAATAAGATCGTGGCTGATCTGTCGTGGCTCAGTTCCACATTCCCGCCCTCTCCCCATAACCCTTAATCCCCTCTCTTATCAAAAACCCATCAACCCGCGTCTTAAAAATATTTAGCGAGGTAGCCTCCACCACTTCAACGGGCAGAGAATTCCAGAGATTCACCACCCTTTGAGTGAAGAAGTTCCTCCTCAACTCCGTTCTAAACTGCCCCCCCTTTATCTTGAGGCTGTGCCCCCTAGTCCTACTATCCTTTCTGAGCGGGAAGAGTCCCTCCACCTCTATCCTATCCATCCCATTCATCATCTTATACGTCTCAATGAGATCTCCCCTCATTCTTCTAAACGCTAACGAGTACAAGCCTAGTTTATTCAGCCTCCTCATAGCTCAACCCCCTCAACTCCGGCATCAGCCTAGTAAACCTCCTCTGCACTCCCTCCAAGGCCAAAATATCCTTGCATAAGTACGGCGCCCAAAACTGCACACAGTACTCCAGCTGCGGCCTCACCAATGCCCTACAGAGCCGCAGCAAGACCTCCCTACTTTTATATTCAATCCCCCTCGCTATGAAGGCCAGCATCCCATTCGCCTTCCTGACCACCTGCTGCACCTGCAAGCTGGGTTTTTGCAACTCATGCACAAGGACCCCAAGGTCCCTCTGCACCGTCACCTGCTGCAGATGATAGATCCAAGCATTTTCCCTTCTACAGAAGTCAAGCTAATTGGCCTACAGTTACCCACCTTTTGTCTACCTCCTTTTTTAAAGGATTAGAGCCATTGATATGGTTGTCCAATGACAAACCAGGAGCCAGCACCCTATCTTGCCTTTGAGATGCCCCATCCCCATCTACCAGATCACAGCTGAGGGCACAGGAGACCCTGTTGAGGGTTCCAATTCCCTAATGATGGTCTAGCACTTTAAAAAGTGGGCTTAAGTGCTGAGAAGGTGCCTCAAAATGAAGGCACTTTCTTCTCACCTACAACTGCAGGCTGCAGTGCCACTCACTGCTTCTGGGTTTCATATAACCTCTCAGCTTTGAGAACCTGTCCTTTACCCTGAATTGGGTGAAAAGGACAGCCTCATGCCACCTATTGGCCAATTAAGACAAAATAAAACTCCAGTTACTGCTCCCAGCAGGGTCAGGATCCACATTTGACATTAATGTCAGGATTCCAATCCAAACCTGCCCCTATTCTGATTTTTCTGATCACAAAACTGCCAACTTCTCCCTCTCAAGGCTCTCAGTCTCCATTGGAGCAGAGCACATTATTAAAAAATGCAAAGTAACAAAAGGAAAAGGACTGGGATGTCAAAAGATCACTTTAAAAAGGACATATTATTTTAATTGCTTTCCTACACATGCATTTTTTCCTATCCAAAAAAGTATCAGCCGACGTGCTCCCTGTCTTCTGCCAACGCTGCTCGAGCTGTCCAGAAAAGATGCTTCAGAAAGAGCCAGAGTATTACGTAGTATGATGGCCTAATTGTCTAAACTCATTCATGCAAAACCTTATAGTTGACAGAGGAAGAACATTTTCACTCTTATTGGTCTTGGCCAGGTTGAAGTACAAGCTCCAGGATTGAAAGAACAGTGTGCCCTCGCAGTGCACTACACAGCTCCTAGTGGATTCATGATAAAAAAAACAAAATGGTTCAGTCCAACATTTTAAAGAGCAGTTCAAGACTGACTGTGATCTGGAAGGTATTAAAGGTTAGGCTCCTTTCAAATGGATTCTATACTATGCTTTTTAGCATGTTATAACAAGGGTTTGACGACTCACAGATACAGAGGCAGATGCAGACACATGTTGTATACCTTAGTGCATACTGAGCGAAACATTACTGTTGCTGCCTGAGTGACATTACATCAAAAAGGTGTTTTGTTTGCAAGCCCACATGGAAATGTTATCAACACTTTCAAATGTAACCTTCCTTTGCCAAAATGCTACAGGCATGCTCCCAAAAAAGATGTTGTTCAGGTGGAACAGATAATTGTTTTTCACTGGCATGAGTAATTGCTGAAGGTGTGTGAATCATGCCAAAGATATGCAAAGACTATTTGAAAAACAGTTTTTCTTGAAACAGATCAGTGTGTCAGTTTATTGTGGCAAATCACATGACTTCTGTGACCTTTCTCTCAGAAAGCTTGAAGAAAGAGGCCCTCAGTCCCACGATGGAAAAAAGGAACAGATTTTTGAGGAACATCAATCGAATTTGATGTGGTAGGTGGCATAGGTCATATCAGAAAAGTAGCATTGAACCCCAAGAGCCAACCTTGTGAGTTGAAAATTAACACAATTAGGATGAGCATTATCATGAAAGGGTCAAACGCAGAAAGAAGCCCACAAATATTGATTACAAATGGAATAGGGTTGGGGACAAAGAATGTAGGAAACATACTAAGCATTGTCCAACAGTACGAAATATAAGGTCTTGCAAGAAAGATTAGTCAAATAACCAGAGGGGACTGTTGGACAAAGCTACATTTAGAGAGATTGTAGTCAGGGTGATTCCTTGTTCAGGAAAGCAAATAGTCACGTGTTTTCAGCTGTCTACCTAGAACTCAAGGAGTATATATTGAGCAAAGGTTAGAAATGATACTGCAGGAAACAGATGGCAATCCACAAGAGGAAAGATGTCTTCTCTCTCTTCAAGTACCATGTGCCTTAACAGGCTGTTGGAGACCAGGGACCTCCATGTTAATCTTGTTTCGGAGATGTGGATTATCTTCATTGGTGGTACATTCATCCCACTTGTGTGACTCTTTAGAAAGATCATGATTTGACTACATTAAAAATGCCTTAAAAGCCACTATTATGAGAATTTGTTCAAAAAAAATTAGAAAAAAAAGTACTATTGTCACAGAGACTATCAGTATGTGGAAAGAAAGGGAAATTGCCAAACAAATTGAGGAGATGACTGAGTAGCTGGCAGCACTGTTTCAGAACAACAATGCTACTTTCATCAACGACAGTTCAATACAATCCATGTGGAACACTTTAAATATATAATATTCAGCAGTTAGAACAAATACAGCTAACGATTTCAGACTAAGCAAATATGCTCCTGAATGGGTTAGTAAAGATGAGATTAAGAAAGGAAAAATCGTCCATAAAAAAAAACACACAGGATGAAAGGAACAGAGATCTAATTTTAATGAATGAAAATGAATGCAGCAACATATTGAGAGAGTGATCTAAGAGACTGAGGAAAGTAGTAAAACAAGGAAACACAAAGTAGTAAGATAAGAGAACACTGGAAAAACTCAGCAAGCCTGGCAACATCTGTAAGGAGAGAAAGCAGAGAGTTAACTGAGTTCTTTTGGCTCTTCAGCAGAACTAAAGAAAGGGAGAATATGTTAGATATTAAAGTGTAACTATGAGAGATTGCAACAAAATGTTGCAACTTTAAGAACAAAAGATGGATGGCTTGTTGTGAGAGGGGAGGTTTGTATTGAGGCAATACATGTATGGGTTATTTTTTAAAAATGAATTTAAGATGGAGAGAAAGGTCATAATCCAAGTTGTTGAACTCAACATCGAGTCCCTAGGGCTGCAACGTATCCAACTGGAAGATTAGATGCTGCTCCTTCAGCTTGCACTGGGCTTCACTGGAGCATTGCAGCAGGCTGAAGACAGACATGTGGGCATGAGAGCAAGCTGCTGGATTGAAATGGCATGCAACAGGGTAGTTGTGGTCATGCTTGCGGACTGAGTAAAGGTGTTCTGCAAAGCGGTCACCCCATCTGCCCGGTGTGGAGGAGATCGCATTGGGAGCGGCAAATACAAATTGGAGCAAGTGCAAGCAAAACAAAACTTAACCCCAAAGGGGTGTATAGGGCCTTGAATATATACTACTTTTCCACAATGGTGTGGAATAGTAGTATATATGCTAAGACTAACTAAACTAATAATAAATATAAAAAAAAACAACTATATCAGTATCAATAACAGATCAGTAATATCTGAAGTGAGAACTGTAAAAGACGCAAACAGGCTGGAAACTGACGATGAAAATAAAGTAGTAAATAATCAAAATGAATGCTTCCTCTGAGTATACACAAACGAATGTGTGAAGAATATGCCCTTTTCAATCAAAAATATCTCAAGTAAAGTCAATGGGGTGGATTTTAACCATAAACTGATTATAAATCAGAGCATTTTCTAAATGCTGAGAAACATTAAAAGAATGAGAGTTCTGAGAGATCAATTACACAACTCATTAAAAGTGGACAGGCACAAAAAGTAATCAAAAAGGATAATGGAATGTTGTACTCTATCTCAAAAGGGCTATAATACAGAAGTCAGCAAGTGATGCTTCAGCTGTACACAGCCTTGATCAGATCCCATCTCAAGTACTGTTTTCAATTCTGAATCTGAACACTGCATTTCCAGAAAGAAATAGTGGCCTTAAATTGGGCGCAGTGCAAAGTCACCAAAATAATACTAGATTACAATGTTACATTATAACACCAGTTGTATATAGCTCATTTGCATTTTATCGAGTCTTCACAGAGAAGAGCGAGGGGTGATTAATTTAAACAGGGGACAGACAGAGAAACTATTTCTTCTGGTAGGGGAAAATAATTTCAGCTGAGAACAAGCCAGATTGGAATGAAATCAAAAAGCTCTTTTTCCATACAAATCCATAGAATCCACAGAATCGCTACAGTGCAGGAGGCCATTTGGCCCATCAATCATGCACCAACAACTATCCCATCCTGTAATATCACATATTTACTCACTAATCCTCCTAACCTACACACCTTTGGATGCTAAGAGCAATGTGGCATGGCCATTCCATCTAACCCACACTTCTCTGGACTGGAGCAACTGGAGGAAACCCATGAAAACATGGGGAGAATGTGCAAACTCCACACAGACAGTCGCCCAAGGCTGGAATTGAACCCAGGTACCTGGCGCTGCGAGGCAGCAGTGCTAACCAGAATGTCACTCTGGCACCCAAATGGTGGGAGAAATTTGTAACAGTCTTTCGCAGAAGTCTGTGGATACTGGGTCAATTCAAATCTTCAATTCAGGAATTGACGTAGGCAAGGGTTTTGTGGAATATAGAGCAAAGTCAGGAAAATCCACTAAAAGGGAAGGAGGGTCTCAAACTATATTGGATATATTTATTGTTCCATTTACTCCAATGTACTAACTGCTGCCATTTTGAGACCATATTTCCACATCAGCCACGTGGAAAAAGTCTTTTACCCATGTAATTTTAAGGATAACATTGACAGATTGGTGCTGGCCCTTTAGGGAAACATGTTTAACTGTGTATTGATGTAGAGCTAGAAGGAGCAGAAGCATTCGCAGGAGCATTCACCTTGCTCCATAAAACACTATGGGTCACTGCTAGCCCAGGTTCTCCACCCACTCAGCCTCATTAACACTGTCAACACCATCACTCCCACCCACCAGTGTTAATTGTATCAATTAAGGTGAAGTGTCTACAAGTGGGGGACACTGATTGGATAATTACTTGTGCTCCTTTAAGGGGCTGTCAGATGGTTAGTTTATTTCTTAGTTTGTTTGTTTCTTTGGCATACTCAAAAAAGTATCAACACTCCTTCCATGACTGGCAGCCATCACAGGGGTTCGGGTGCATCGTCACTCCCAGAAACTACATTTTAGTTTCATATTAATTTCATTTAATTTCTTTGATACTTTTGGTTTAGTTTCAGTGACATGAAAGTATCCTTTAGACAGGTTTGTTTGTTTATTTACTGGTAACTCAAAAGAGTATAAAAGAGACACTTATTTGTACTTTTGAGGGCAGAAGATTTATTTTTGTACAGTTGGAACATCATGATCAGCATGGGCTTGGAGGGCTACAGGGCCTGTTCCTGTGCTGTACTTTTCTTTTTTCTTATTGACAGTGGTGGTAGATTGTTGTAGAATTAAGAGCAATACTTTTGTAATGTTTCACCTTGTGAATAAATCTAAAGCTGAGTAATGACTGACTTCAGTCTCTTGCTTCACTGACCGGCTATAGGAAGTTTAACATGGTAGTAAGAAACTGGTTGCCCAAAGGTGAAGGAATCAATAAGTGTCTCTTTATCTGCAATTATCCAATGAGTGCCTCCCAGCCTATTGACACTTAACCTTAATTTATACAATTAACAGATTCCCTAAACAAAACTTAATAAAAGCCAAGACCTCTTTGCATCTATCACTGGCACTCGAACCATCTGATATCCCAGCAACTGCTTTGGACTCCCATTTCATGTCTGCAGTTTGCTCATTGAATTAAATAAGGCACAGTTCACAATACTGCGGCTGTCTCTTTGGCAATTTCTCCACAAGTTGGTGGCTCAAAAGCTAAAATCTACCCAAATGAGATTGTTTAAAAGTTCTAAATGTGAGCAATGATATTTATCCTCAAGTGCTGAGAAAGAGAGAATAGGGGAATAGGTTTAGAACAGTTGGCTGCCTCAAGTGCCACCTGTCATTAGTGGTGCAGAACTATGACTGAAAAGAAGAGAGACATGCTGTCAAACTTTTTGTCTCACACTGGACAAATGCAAGAATGCCAAATTTCAAAGGGAGCAATAATTTATACTACATAACAAAAGGATGCTAACTGGTTGGCAAGTCAACTGGTTGGTTGAGGCATTGCCACGGAGAATGCATCAGGAAGGATAGTTCCCCATACTTTGGTTTAATTCAAAAGTAGCATAAGATGTGGACATGTTCCTTTTGCTTGCAGAGGACAGCTTCCTATGTACAAATATATGTAGCTTCTAGCAAGTATAAATGAGCCACAATCTTAAAGTGGTTAGTATAATTCTCAGCACACTCAGGATTGTTAATGCATGTGCTTGTCCACTAGCAAAATTACATCCAATGTTAGACTTTATGGGCAGAATTATCTGGCCATTCACACCCCGCCACCACTGCCAAACAGCATGGAGAATTTGATGCTCAGCCAAATCTGTGTTCACTGCAGGAGGACAGGAGAATCCCGTTGGCATGAACGGCCAGAGAATCCCACCCAAGATTCTGAGTTTTGCATGCATGGTCTGGTTTAAAATGGTCAGTACTCTACATCATGTGAACAGCCAAAAGGACATGCTGTTTGATACAATCCACCAGTCACTGGGATGTACAGACTATGCACCTGGTACTTAGTGGCACCGAAATTCAAATACCACTTCACTCATGTATGTGGTAGACAGAATGTCAGAGAGTAGGATGGAGATTCATGAGGTGCTGACAACCATTATGAGGAAGCTAATGAAGAGGTACCAGCAGATTGGAAACATTCTAACCTAATGGTTATGTTAATGAAGCGGATGACTGAACAGACGTACACAACTATCGAACCAGTAGTCTCGTCATTAATCCACATAAATAGTGGAATAAATTGTTGGTAAACTTTAACATCATTGGTATAGCAATAACCTAGTTAACAGCAGTCCCCATGGATTCAAAAGGAGGATGCTAATCTACCCAGCCTGCTCTACTGCTTTGAAGAAATGATGACCCAACAAGGTCTCTGTCAATCCTATGATGGAGTATCTTGACTTCTAAAAGGCTTTGATACACTTCTGCATGAAAGCTTATTAATTAAACGTGAAAGTGTGGGGTTTCAAAATAAACTCAAGGAATTGATCAGAGACTGATTGAAAGGTAGTAAATTTTTTTTAAAACCTGAATTTAAATTCAACGAATTCTTGTTAAAGAAACGAAATCAAAGTGGGGTAAATGGTTGCCTCAGGACTTAGTGCTGCAACTGCTACTGTTTCAGCATTATATAAATTGTCTGGATTCATAAGCTTCGTGTAAAATCATCAAACTTACAGATGATACCCAACTGGAGCAATAGAATTATAAGAGCCAATTACAGAATTAATTAGATGAGTTATGTAAGTGGGCAGAATAACGACAGGTGGCACTTGAGGCAACTAACTGTACGAAACAGTGATAAAAATAAACAGACAGTAAACTCCATGAAAATGTTGGCAGCATGATGGTGCAGTGGTTAGCACTGCTGCCTCAGTGCCAGTTCTGGCCAAATGGCCTCCTTCTGCACTATAGGTATTCTATGAATCTATGTTGAGATGAAGCTAGGAAAGGACAGATGGATGACTTAGTGATATCATTAGACTAGTAATCCTGAGGCCCATGCTATTACTCTGGGGACACAAGTTTAAATCCCAACATGGCATTGCAGGAGTTTAAATGAAATTAATTAATATCTCTAGAATTGAAAGCTGGTCTCAGTAATAAAACTATCAATTGTCTTAAATGTCCATCTGCTTCACTAATATCCCTTCAGGGAAGGAAGACTGTTGCCCTTATCTGATCTAGACTACGTATGGCTCTAGAAATATAAGAATGAGTAGGCCATTCAGCCCATCAAACCTGCTCTGCCATACAATATGAATATGGCTGATTGGACCCTTCAAAGTTTTTTGCACCCACTATCCCTATAAACTTTGACATGATTGTTAGTCAGAAATCTATCAACATCTACCTTAAACAAACCCAATGGCTGAGCTTTCACAGCCTTCTGGGGTAGAGAATTCTACAGATTCACAACACTGTGTGTAAAGAAATTTCTCTTCATCTCAGTCCTAAGTGGCATCCTCTTTATTTTGAAATTATGCACCCTAGTTCTAGATTCCCCAACCAATGGAAACATCTGACTTGCATCTACCCTTCTATTCCTTTAAGTATCTTGTAGGTGTCAACACAATCACCTCTCATTCTTTGAAGCTCTAGCGTTTGCCCAATCTCTCTTCATAAGACAGTCCCATTACCCCTGGAACAAGTCTGGTGAGTGTGTGCTGCACTCGTTCCATGACAATAATGTCCTTTCTGAGGTACGAGGAGCAAAACTGCACACAGTACTCCAGGTGCAATCTAACTAAGCTTCTATACAAATAAAGCAAAACCTCACTACCTGTACTCAAATCCTCTTGTGATAAAAGCTAACGTTCCATTCGCCTTTCTATTAACTTGCTGCACCTGCATGTTAGCCTTACATGACTAATGGACAAGGATTTTCTATATTTCTTAATTTCTCACCATTTAGGTAATACTCTGCACATCATCTGTTCCTTCCACCAATGTGGGTTACCTCATATTTTTCCTCATTATATGTTATCTGCCATATTCTTACCTACTCACTAAATCTGTCCAAATCCTTCTGTAGCTGCTTTACATCTTCCTCACCACACACATTTCCACCTAGCTTTGTATCATCTGCAAACTTGGAAATATTAAATTTGGAAAAATTTGGTCTCCACATCCAAATCATTGATATATATTGTGAACAGCTGGGGCCCAAGTAATGATCCTTGTAGTACCCTGCTAGCCACAACCTGCCAACTCGAGAATGACTCATTTATTCCTATTCTAGACACACTGCAATGTGGTTGATTCTGAAATGACCTGGCAAGTTGTTCCAATTATGGATGGACAACAAACGTTAGGCTCATCAGTGATACACATATCAAAAAATTCTCTCAATGCAGATCAGCAATCAATAAAGCAAATAGGATGAACTACATCACCTAATTGTGAATATGAAAGTAATAATCAAACTGACTACGACTTGAATACTATGTCCCCCAATCTAATCACCAAAACACACAATGGCCTTTAAATCTTTCAGTGCTGTCCCTGCTACAATATCTGGATGGAAGTAAAACAAGCAACTAACTTGAACTTGCCCAGTCATAACATAACCAATATTGCTAATCAATAAAACATAATTTGATGACAGAAACTATAGCTGTTCTTAAACTGAGCCTGTGCAAAGATATTTTGGCCTTGGAGGGAGTGCAGAGGAGGTTTACTAGGCTGATACCGGAGTTGAGGGGATTGAGCTATGAGGAGAGGCTGAATAAATTAGGCTTGTACTCATTAGAGTTTAGAAGAATGAGGGGAGATCTCATTGAGACGTATAAGATGATGAATGGGATGGATAGGATAGAGGTGGAGAGACTCTTCCCACTCAAAAAAGACAGTAGGACTAGGGGGCACAGCCTCAAGATAAAGGGGGGGCGGTTTAGAACGGAGTTGAGGAGGAACTTCTTCACTCAAAGGGTGGTGAATCTCTGGAATTCTCTGCCCGTTGAAGTGGTGGAGGCTGCCTCGCTAAATATTTTTAAGACGCGAGTTGATGGGTTTTTGATAAGAGAGGGGATTAAGGGTTATGGGGAGAGGGCGGGAAAGTGGAACTGAGCCACGACAGATCAGCCGTGATCTTATTGAATGGCGGGGCAGGCTCGAAGGGCTAGATGGCCTACTCCTGCTCCTATTTCTTATGTTCTTATGTAGAGCAGAGATTTTTCTTTTCATTTTTATAAACATCAATACTGCAAGCAAGTAGAATACGCAAGAATCTCATGGATCCCACAGATAACAGAGACAGTCTAATGAACAGAAGCACATCTCAGATGTACTTTGTCAATAACAAAAGTTATTTTAAATTGTGCAAATAACGTATCCCAGTGCACGGTATCATCGTACCATGTGGCTTTGGGAAGCAGACTTTCCGATCCAACATTCATGTCTGTTTTATGATTTATTGGCTGCTGCTCTAAATAGTCTGGATGTATTAAAAAAATCAAAGAACAGGTGCAATACACCAAGTCAATATGCGACTAAACCAGGGCATGTGTCAATATACAATACACATAAAATCTCTGTGTGTAGGGTTCAGAAAGTCTTACGTGCAAGTAATTTTGTTTAATTGTACTGTAACTCAGAACCACTAGAATTTTTCCATTTGCTCTGAAAGAACCCATTCAAGAAATGTTTCTGCTATAGCCTGAACACTGGCATGTGTGCAATTCAGTAAGAACTTGAAAATGCAGCTGAATGTCCATTCTTAGCTGTGGCTCAAGACTGCTATCTCATCTCCATTCTTTGACCCAGACAAGGTCAGACATTGATGATCTATTCAGGATTGGGAGAACTCAACTTTGAGACATGGCTCAAACGTGTTATGTAGCAATAGGCCTTCTCTCAAAATCCATTTCAGCATTAACCAGCACTCTGCTACTTGCGAAAGTGAAGCAATTCATCTAACAAGAATGCCTGTCCAGGAGGTGCAAAAAATGGCTATGATGCAGAAGTCAAGGATCATTTGAAACTCTGATTTTGTGATTGCATTGTAAAATAAAGTTGGCAGAGTATTCATCTTCCTCTTTACCATAAAGTTGTTAAACATTTCCAAAAGTACACAGGGTACTATTTACATTTCATTTTGTAAACCGCTGTACAGTAAAAGTGTATAAGTCAATCAATGATTAGCAGACAAAGTTCTGCCTCATAGACAATCTGCTATCAGTCAGAGTGATGTTTGTACCACATACACTAGTTTTGCATTTTGACTGGAAATCTGGATTGAATTCAGCCTGAGCCAACCTTCTGAAACAAATGAACAATAACAAAACATCTCCCTCCCCCCACCAGCTTCAATAAGAACTATGTTCTGTGTCTCTCCATACCTGTTAATGCACATTCTTGCACACTGGGCAGAGAGTTATAACTGTGGTCGCACACTTTCCAACTAGATGTCAGTCTGATTCAGTTGTGCAAACCGCCTCACAACATTAACTCTGAATTGTTTCAGTGGCACTGAAACTACCAATACGTCCTTCTGGGGTTCTCGCTGCAGTTGGGCGATTTACAAAACACATCCGATATGCGGGAGCAGTTACTGTAATACTTTTAAAGACAATATTCCTTTTAATGAATGGATGTGACATAAGCAGGGTATTTCAATAGAATTTGAATGTTATCTGTCCAGCCAATCACTTTAGATGAGTTCTTAGAACCAAATAGGCTCTTGGGTATTTACAGCCTTATGGCTAAATGGGCTAATTGTTTCTAAAAATAATCTCTGAGAAGCTCTGAAACAAACCGTAAACTATTTTACTTCTGAGCTTCAAAGTATCAAATAACCTATTGCAGCTATGAAACCAACCCTATCGGGCTGCGGCTTAACTATAGAACAACACACAACTCCACTTGCTATGGTTTTTAATTCTATTTGTTGTCATGGAGCCGATTTTCAAATTGTTTGGAACAATTTTTCCTCTGAGTCCATCTATGACCTAGTCTTCTATGTAGCGCTGAGGAATTCTGAAACGTGCACCAATTAGCCCCAGATTGTGATGTATAATGTTCTCTTTGTCATTCTGGAACTGCCGCAGATGCATTACCGCACACCTGCAGTTTGGATAAAACACTGCAGAGTTTTTGATAGAGTATGACTTTGATAATCATGCCATGATGTTCAACAGAAACACATGCATGCATGTACACACGGACTGGCACGCATGCACCCATGAAAATGGAGTTAACAGGAAACAGGTGGCTAGTGGCATGGTTTTCCTTCCCCCATCCAGATCATGACTAAAACAGATTCTCCATCTGTAGCATGGTAAAGCCTTTGATTTCTTTAAATTGAACCGCTATTCTTTTAAGATATAACGATGTAGTTGTTGTTTTCTTATTTCATTGGTTACATATTTAATGCTTTATAATTATTGCCAGAGGTTCGTGGTAGACATTAATTTTCATAGCATTTTCAGTTCATAGATATTTTTAATCCAAGAAATTCAGGGACATTAAAATATCCATGAAAAGAATGTGTTTTACTTTGTAGAGCACATTCTAGTTGGTAAAGCTCATATAGGAATTCTCAGTGCACATTCGATATTCCTGTGTCTGCTATACTTAGTTTAGCGTATGCTTTTCCTACAATCTGAAATTCCTGGATCACAATTTTGACTCAAATGGGTCAAGAATTTTTACTAAATAATGCTCTGCTCATAAAAGAAAACAAGAGATTAAAGGCAAGTGAGTTACAGTGCTTTATTGTATAATGCTCTATGAGTAACTAGTAGGCATGAATTCATGTCTGTAATTCCTTAGACAATGAACTCCCAATCCTGACTGAGATGTCAAGACAGTGTAAAAAAACATATGCTTACCAAAGGTGTAAAAAGAAAACAACTAGTCCAAGTTCAACCTATCTCAATTACAAAGGTGCATTAGCAACAGTTGAAAGAAGATGGTTAGCCTGTTTTCTTGATGCAAGGCTTGGGGCTTAGGAGGACTATAGGCAGAAGATAGAAAAAAAAGGAAAGGAGTATAACAACATTTCTTGTCAATTTGCTCCTTTCCTGAAGGCGCTGACTGTTGCTGAGGAATTCCCTCTGACAGAATGGCTTTAGTAGTAAGTACAGGAGTCTTGTAGTGCAGCAGAAAGCATCCCTGCCTCTGAGCCAGAAACCCTGGGTTTTAGTCCTACCCCAGGACTTGATGGCCAAAGAGGAGATGTTTTTATTTGGTCAAACAGATTGAGTGTGTCAACCTGCAAATCCTTCCAGCAAGCCAATGACTGGCGAGAGTGGGAGAGATTCCTGGGCAGCTGTATTTGATGTGAATGGCGCTCCTCAAGCTATAAGCCCTTGCCGACTAATGACCTGCTCTGGGAATTGCTGGCTATGGAAGCAGACAAAAGTCTGCCTTAGTGCACCACTAGGTGTGGGAAGAGAGTAGAAGGGGAAGAGTTAATTATGAGAAAAACAACCCCAAGATATGTACACAGTACATTTTCTTTTACAGTGGCTGATATTGGGGTGTCTAGTTGTCATGCTGTGATAACATATTTAAGATCAGGATGCCACAGTCCAATTGGAAAATGTACACGGGGTATGCCCAAGAAGAAATTCTCTTGAAGTATTGTCTAAAGGGTAACCATTATGAAATCTGCATCAAAAGAAATCCTTAGGATGCATCCAAGGGGAAATCATTCTGGGGTTCATCTAAAGGGAAATGGCTCCATTGTGCCAAAGAGGAAATCATTTGAGAGAAAAATCCTTGGAGTGTGTTGAAGAGAAAACACTCATGATGCATGTTTATTGATTTTTTTTGTTGGGGGGCATGTCTACAAGAAAATACCTCAGATTATGTCCAGGGGTATCTTGTCAGGGCAGCATGTCTAGAAGGTTGCTTGGTATGTATTTACGGTATGTATCTGATTTTAGTGACAGAGAATACTTCCAACCAATATTATTGATTGCCACCAAGTTAGTTTTTTTTTTATAGACCAGTCATGAGCTGTCTATTTCTTTCTAATGAAATCGTCCTGGTGTGTTTGATTGCATCAATAGCATAAGTCAGCATACATTGATTTGATAAGGAAACAATTACACCCATTTGCTTTTAAAGAAATTAACCACACAACTCTTCATGAGAAAATCCAGGCAGTGCAATGTATCTTTTGGATTCTGTTGAGAAGGTTTCAAGGGGAATCCCTGTGGAATATGTTAGTTTATTTTTGGATTATCGCCACTGGGATGCTGTCAGTGTGTGTATAGCAAATCTTGTAAAAACTCAGAAGATCTAGACAAACTTATGTCTAAAGATGCCACAATGGTTAGCACTGCTGTCTCAGCAATAGGGATCCAGGTTTGATTCCGGTCTTGGGTGACTGTATGGAGTTTGCACATTCTCCATGTCTGCATGGGTTTCCTCTGGGTACTCCAGTTTCTTCCTGCAGCCCAAAGATGTGTGGGTTAGATCGATTGTCCCTGTTAAATTGCCTCTTTGTGTCAGGGAGACTAGAAGGATAATTACATAGGGTCACAAAAATAGGGCCTGGGTGGGATTGTTGTTGGTGCAGGCTCAATGGATTGAATGGCCTCCTTCTGCACTGTGGGGATTGTATGATTCTGACAGAACAGAATAATTTTGAGTTTGGTGATGGTGTTAAATGGATAATATTGATTGAGCTATTGTCAGTCAGGTGGATGGAAATAGAAACATGGAAATATATTTCATGCCTGGTTGGATTGATATTGTCCATTCTATACCATCAACAAAAAGTGAAAATTACCCCCTGTGTCTAAGGGAATCATTGAAAAACATCTGAAGAGAAACCATGTTTGGGGGGCCCAATCAGATTGTGTTCTTCAGGAGTCCTCATGAAAGTTGCCTTGGAAGATTCTTAAAGAACATCAATAAAGAAAATGCCAAAGATTACACTTAATAAAATCTGAACAAACTGTGTTCGGGAAGAATCCTGATTGAAAGTCCTAAGTGAGCAGCTTCTTGATGATGTCCACAAATGCTTCTCCATTAGTTCCTGTTTGGTTAGTATCTTTAAGAGGGAAATAGAGTTACAATGTTTTCCTTTCAACCCCACATTCATTGACTTTTGCAATAAACAACCAATTTCAGCAGGTTGATTGCATTAAAAAGCGAAAAATAGCATCCGACTGGTCCATTAACAAGACTGCAGTGCAATCAGTAATCTGCAAGGATACTCTATGCCCCATATCAGCATTGCAAGTCTGCTCCCGCTCAGAATAAATGCTCTGAACTCCATAGAACAAGCCTTTTACAAAGTTGTAAGTGTATTAAAGTAGAAAGCAATGACTGTGGGACAAAATAGTGGGAAGTAAATACTTTAGACAAGTCAAATTTCCCTGCAGTATTCTGTTCTGGTAAAACTTAAGGTCCTTTTCTTTGGCTTTTATTGCCCATATTTTGCCCAGATGATTATTTTGAACTGCCAGTGATTTTTGATGTTTCTGCTGAGAATTAAAAAAAACAGTTGTAGGAATTCACTTTTTACTTCTACAAAGTCCCATGGGCCCTGCTTAAAACCTAATACTATAATACCAGTCTACTGTGGCTCTGAAACTTAAAAAAAATCATATGTCATGTAATTGGCATGACAGTTATGCCTTCTGGGGTCAGCTTGTCAAGATTCTTCCATCCACATAGCTAGTAAAATAAGAGCAGAATCGATAAAATGGAAGAGATATTTGCAGCTGTTGTGTGTCAATAAACCTGTAATAACTCTTTACGCTGTGTTGACCGGACATGATTCTAAAATGTCTTCAACAACATCAGAAATGCTGATTTATTTTTAAACTGGAAAAAGGATCTTCAGGGAATCCATTGCTACTGAAGAAAAACTTTGGTTATCAGTCAAATCTTCTTGCTGTATTTTACATTAAATTGTTTTTCTCAATTTTGTAACCGTTATTTTACTAATTAAAAATAGGAATCAGTTTCACTCTTCATATCTAACAAAAACTTCAAATGGCAGTTGAATGTTAAGTAACTTTTGCTATTAGTGGGTGCCCTTGGGTGAAGATCTGAAGAATGGATTGTGTGACTGTATATTCTCTGCAAGTCAAAGATGATTAATGATGTTGGCAAGTGTCTCATATTTTCTAAAACTGAAGTCTGCCGCACAAAGTAACTTCCCAAAGTAATTTCAAATGTTGTGAATTGTTGGCTAAAGTTTGGAATTGTAAATCTAGACAACTTATTCAAAGCTTTTGCTGGAAAACACATTTCTCATGAAGCAAGCTTCTAGGATAAGCTAAGCATCTGATTATTTCTACATTTATATTCTTCCAAGCGTTATGTAAGAAAGACCTAGCTTATCATTTAACCAGTTCATCATCACACTCCCATCTACTAAAGCCCATTCATTCCAGCCCCTTCATCAGGGTTCCAAAAGATCAGAGAGCATTAACAACACCACATTGTGAACAGTGTGTTCAGTCCTCCTGAAGGTTGATTCACAGTGTCAAATAGACATGTCGAAACAGTTATGGCTTTCAAGTTTTTAATCATTTCATGATTCTTTGGTGAGACTTGTTAATGTCTGCATTTCAAAGAGCAAGTTTTCTGCATAATTATTAATGACTTAGTTTACAAGTCCAAAAAGCTGCAAGACTTCAGCCACACCTAAGTACTCCTTTTCTGAAGTATAATTAGATTGTCCATCACACCAGCAACGCACTAATTCATCAATCAAACTGTTTGCCAAACAGTGGAACAAACAGTTTTTACAGAGCTTTTTCCAGATCTATAGTTCAATGGGTCTAAAAGATAATGCTTTGCATCACTATAATGTTGTGAGAACATAACATCTCAGGGGTATACACAGTGAGCCAATGTTTCGCCACCAGCTTATAAACTTGATAATCAATCAACAACTTATCAAAGTTGTTATCATTAGGGTTATCAATAACAATAGACAGAACTTGTCAAATATAGACCATACCTTCTCCAATTCAAAGGTCAGTTATTTGATGACTTAACAGATGGACTCAAAACAGGAAGCCACTATTCACTATTTCAGAGTGCAGTATGTAGTGCACTGAAGATGGTAAACTAATATCTGCTCATTGACTCCTCATTGTTGTTACGTTATTTTCATTGTATGAGGTACATTTTCTTGTCTTTACAACACTGTTAATCTGTTACATGCTCACTGATGTATGCGAGCAAACAATTGATTTATGGAACAAAACAGAATCAAACTCCAATGATTTCCTCAAGTACTGATCAATGAGTTGGTGGTTGCCCAATAACTAACATTTCCTGAATCAATTAAAATTACATGGCCTTGGAAATGGTATCCTAATTTTACAATTTATTTAGGTCCTAATTCAAATCACCCCATCAACAAATTCATTCTATATTGTTTCTGTTCTTTTTCAGTTTGAATTTTAAGGATAGAGACATAATTATCTATGCTTTTCAGATGCATTAATTTGTCCACAGAATTATTTTCAATTCTGTTATTTAGACATAAAGCCTATTTAGGTACGCCACAGAATAATGTCTATTCCAGCATTATATATCATGTACATATAAAATAGTCAGATCTCGCTTTCTTACCTTATACAACTTGACTGCTGCTTCATGTCGATGGTTGGTACTATGAAGGCGCAACTTATCCACACTGTTAGTATAATAGTCACAGGCATTGCATTTCAGATGCACTGGATTTCCAATAGCTACACATTTGAGCCTCCACTCATTAGGTTTGCCCCCTTCTCTGATGTGGGCCACCAGCTGGTATTTCTGCATGTGTTTATCTGTCTTACAATGGAGCTGAAAGTTGGCCTTCAGCTGAGTGTTGTAGTTGCAGAGCTTACATTGATAGATGTCACCAATCACAGCCTTCCACTCCTCTTCAGGGAGTGAACGCTCACTGTTCACATGCAAGCTCAGAGCCTCCAGGCTGTCGGTGGTAAATTTGTTGCAGACAGCACACTGAAACAGCTTCAATGAGGGGTCATTGATGTAAGGTGAAATCTCTC